>NC_089219.1:902500-1182500 GCF_963924675.1 Phocoena phocoena
CTGCCCCGGGTTAATTACCAGGAGCTTCTTGGGTCCGCCTTGTTCTCAGCCTCCCCAGGGACAGAGCCCAGCACAAACTCCGGATCCTCCAGTTCATCTGTTTCTAGAAATAGAGTGAGAGTTAAAACAACAGAACGCAGATGGAGACCTTCAAGCCTGAAGTTCCAGGGTAAATCCTGACACACACAAACTGGGCAATGATGGGATGGCCGCTCAGAGCAGTGGTTCTCAAAGTGTGGCCCAGGGAACCCTTCCAAGGGGTCTGCAAAGTCAAAACTATTTTCATAATAATAGCAAAACACTATTGTCTTTCCCACCCTTGTTTCATGAGCGTAGAGTGGAGTTTTCTAAAGGCCACATGACAAGATCTCAGAGCAGACTAGTCAAAGGCAGACGTGAAATCCAGCTGCTGCTCTTAAACCAGGCTCTTCAGGTTACATACAACAGGTTCATTATTGCCATTTTAAGCAATAACAAAAAACTGGGAAACTACTGTCGGCCACTGAACTTCAAAGTCTCAGCCACGTGGATCTTTCTTCTGATTAAACACAGAATAATATAAGCTACCTTTTTGAGAAAAAATATGAGTTTAAAAGATGTGGTCTCTCTGAAAAAAGGAAATTAAAGGGCAACTATTAAGCACATCGTTTGTCTTCTGTGTGTTGAAACGTGTCTTATTTGTGAAAAGACCTTTCTTAATTACCATCCTCCACAAGGGGGGCGTCGTCCAAAAGCTTCTTAGGGAACAGGCTGGCATCTTCTTCCATCTTGGGAGGCAGAAATTAGCTACAAAAATTTTTACAAAACATAGATGACACATTAAAAAAAAACGAAAAATCCGGATTTCATAAGAGTTAACAATTTCTCTTGTAAAAAGACATTAGGGCTTCCCTGGTGGCGCAGTGGTTGAGAATCTGCCTGCTCATGCAGGGGACACGGGTTCGAGCCCTGGTCTGGGAGCATCCCACATGCCGTGGAGCAACTAGGCCCGTGAGCCACAACTACTGAGCCTGCGCGTCTGGAGCCTCTGCTCCGCAACAAGAGAGGCCGCGATAGCGAGAGGCCCGCGCACCACGATGAAGAGTGGCCGCCGCTTGCCACAACTAGAGAAAGCCCTCGTACAGAAACGAAGACCCAACACAGCAAAAATAAATTACTAAAACTCCTACCCCCAACATCTTAGAAAAAACAAAAAAAACACAAAACAAACAAACAGCAAAGCATATTTAAAAAAAAAGACATTAAGAAAATGAAGAGAGGCCACAGAATCTGAAAAAATATTTGCAGCACATATATGTAACAGAGGTCTAGTACTCAGATTATATATAAAGAACTCCTAAATAACAGCAATAGAAAGTCCAAACCCCAACTGAAAAGGGACAAAAATTTTAGAACAGACACGACAAAAGAAGATTCACGAATGACCATAGGCTCATGGAACTTTGTCATCATTGGTCACTAGGGAATCAAATCAAAACCATAACCAGACACTACTACACACCTGTTAGAACGCCCCAAACCAAAAACACCAAATACGAAACCACAACACTAGATGCTATCAACATATACTAACCATAGGACCCAGAAATCCTACTGTGAGGTATTTACCCAAGAGAAACAGAAGTATGTCCCCAAAAAAACTTGTACAGGAACGCTCACAGCAACCTTATTCACAACAGCCGCGAAATGGAAACAATCCAAACGTCCATGGTGATGAGAACAGATTCTGAGAAACAGATTCTGGCACATTCATACCAAGGAATAATAGTGATAAAGAGAAGGAAGTCTGACGCACAGAGCACCACGGATGAATCTCAGAAACACAGCGTTAAGTGCAGGAAGCCAGACACAGAAGAGCACGTATGAAGCCCCAGAACACGCAGGACCAAAGGGTGATGATAGAAATGAGACGCAGCTTCTGGGTCAGAGGCAGGGGATGGGGACGGCGGGGGGCTACGAGGAACTGGGGGGAGGACGGAAACGGTCTGCATCTTGTTTTGGGTGGTGGCTACACAGGTGTACACAAGTGTCAAATTCACACTAGTGAACATTTAATTTGCGTGCTCGTTAGAGCGTGTACATGTTGTCTCAATAAAACGCAGGCACAGAGTCCAGAGACAACTCCTAAGGGGTTTCACAATGTTCATTACAGTTTGATAACCGTTTCGGGAACATTGGGAGATGCCTGTGCAGAACTTGGTACAGATGTTGATATTAGATGTTGATATTAAATGTTGATATTGTGGACGAGGTGCTGAAACTGTAGACCAGTTTGTTTTCATTGCTGAATTTAGCAACTGCTCCAGAATAAGTCACTGAAAAATATTTTCAAAGCCTAATAATGTTTCCTTGATAAATCATTAATAAGTCAATGCCAGTCATTTATTTTTTAAATGCTACAAAAAACCCCTTTGTGCATTAAAGCCCTGAGAGGCAGAATTTTGAGGCATCTTGTAAAATACCAACAATATCCCTCCCAATTGAAGACAGCTCTTAGTCTACCAGCCTGCGGGTGGTGCACGCGGGGCTTTCAGAAGATGCTTGCAAAGTGGTCCAGCGCGTGCGGCCCTGGGCTCGTGAGTTCCATGAGCTCATCACATCGCATATCAAACACAGTGTAACCAACGCCCCCCGAGGGTGACACTCTGCTAAGAGGAGGGACGTCTCACACAGCTCCACCTGCAGTGACAACATCAAACCACACACGCTCTGAATGTCCAGCTAAAGACGGTGGTTCCAGACAGGGGGTCCCTGATCCCCTTCAAATCCTCACTAGAACAACCGTGGCAGGATTCAGTGTTTTCAGGACATGAGTCTACAAGGATGAGGCAGACGTGAGAGGAACAGTGGGAACACAACAGGAGCCAGCGTGCGGAAGGGTGCGCGGTGAGGGGCCCCAAGGCCCCGCGGGCATCGCACAACCTGGGGGTCAGGAGCCGGGCGCCTCTGACGTGCGGGTGAAGTGGGATCAAACACAGAGATTTGCTAAAATGTGCTTAAGAAGCACATGGACCTTCTGTTTGAGAATTGGCTGGCCAGCGTGCAAATAACCAAAAATGCTGGAAAAATTGTATTTTAATTGTCTTAAGGGTCTTGAAGAATTGACATGATGAAATTATCAGGTCAAAACCTAAGTGAAGACAAGACTACAAATTGATGAAGTGACCAAGCTAAAGAAAAGTGTCTTATCAACCACCAAAAACAACAAAAATCTAACTTTTTACTATTTATTTATTTTTAATTTATTTATTTTTGGCTGCACTGGGTCTCTTCGTTGCTGCCCGCGGGCTTTCGCGGAGAGCAGGGGCTACTCTTCATTGAGGTGTGCAGGCTTCTCATTGCAGTGGATTCTCTTGTTGTGGAGCACGGGCTGTAGGCACATGGACTTCAGTAGTTGTGGCGCATGGGTTAGTTTCTCTGCGGCATGTGGGATCTTCCCAGACCAGGGCTCAAACCCGTGTCCCCTGCATTGGCAGGCGGATTCTTTTTTTTTTTTTTTTTTTTGCGGTACGCGGGCCTCTCACTGTCGTGGCCTCTCCCGCTGTGGAGCACAGGCTCCGGACGCGCAGGCTCAGCGGCCATGGCTCACGGGCCCAGCCGTTCCGCGGCACGTGGGATCCTCCCAGACCGGGGCACGAACCCGCGTCCCCTGCATCGGCAGGCGGACTCTCAACCACTGCACCACCAGGGAAGCCCACTTTTTACTATTTAAAAGAGAATTCTAAAGCAATAACGTACAGAAGCACTGCATTTTCAAAGTCAGACAAAGATGCCCTATATAGAAACTGTAACAGGAAGCTGGTGGCGTTGTCTAGAAACAGACAAAAATACTTTAGGCAAAAAGCAGTAACAGCAGTAAGAGGGTCAGGTCATCACCAGAGGCTCAGCTCACCAGGAAGATACAACAGTGGTAAATCCACGTGTATTCAAACGCATAGCCACTAAATAAACAAAGCAAAGGCGGGCAGAACAAGGAGAAAGAGTCAAAAGTACAAACTCCAGTGGGAGGTTTTAACACGCCTCTCTCAGGAACTGACAACAAAACCAGATAAAATAAGTCATTAATGACACACATTTAAACAACGTCATTAACAAACTGAACCCCACAGACATACAAAGAACAAAAACAACTATGGAAATTTAAGTGCTCCCCTAAACCATTACACAGAATATTTACAAAAACTATCTACCGGCCCCAAAGCAGGACTCAACAAATTTCAAAGAACTAAAATCAGACAAAGCTTATTCTCTGAGCAAATTAATCAGCCCAAATCAATACAAACAGAGAAAAGCAAACCAGATGGGGGAGCAGGAAGACCCCTGAGCTCACCTTCTCCCGTGGACACAGAATCACCCTATTCACAGAGCAACTAGTGACGAGAAAGAGCAGAAGCTTAGAAGAAAAGACCGTCTACACCTGAAGATGTACAGGAGGACTCACAACAGGCGGGGCAGGAGGGGCGGAGCCGCGGCACAGTCAAGACCCAAAGCCCCAGGTGGGTTAGCTGAGCACGGGGTAATCACAACCGCAGAGGGGCGCCCCAAGAAGTCAGGACACAAAATCTCACGTGCTCAGGGCCCAGGACAAGAGCAGGAAATGGAGAGGAGCCTGGGTCAGACCCACCTGCGGATCTTGGGGAGCCTCCTGGAGAGGCTGTGGGCCAGGGCAGCTCATCCTGGGGACACAGACACTGGTGGCAGCTCTAACACAAGGACACTGGTGCTGCAAGTGCCATTTCGGAATCCTCCCTCTGGCTTATTAGCGCCAGGACCTGCCCTGCATGCCAGCCTGTAGGCACCAGTATGGGGATGCCTCAGGCCCAGCAGTGAGCTGGGCAGGGGCGTAGCCCCACCTGCCAGTAGGCTGGCTGCCTTAAGACTCCCTGAGCCCACAGCCACCCCAGGACCTCACGCTGTCCACCCGAGGGCCCAGGACCCTGTCCCACTCACCACTGCCCAGCACCAGCCCCGGGACCAGCGTCACCCACTAGCAGGCAGCACCAGCCCCAGGACGCCCTGGGCCCTGGACCCTGGCCCTGCCCACCAGTGGGCTGATACTCCTACTCCAGGACTCCCAGGCTACTTACATCAATGGACAGGTCGTCCAGACAGAAAATCAATCAGGAAACACTGGCCTTAAGCGACACATTAGACCAAATGAACTTAATTGATCTATCTGGAACATTCCTTCCCCAAACAGCAAATACACATTCTTTTCAAGTACACACGAAACATTCTCCAGGACAGATCACATGCTAGGCCACAAAACAAGTCTCAATAAATGTAAGAAAATTGAAATCATATCAGGCATCTTTTATGATCGCAATGCTATGAGACTAAAAATCAACTACAAGAAAAAACCTGCAAGGAACACAAACATGTGGAGGCTGAATAACATGCTAGAGTGCAGCCAATGGATCGCTGAAGAAATCAAAGAAGAAATTAAAGGAATTCCTGGACACAAATGAAAATGAAAAGCAGATAATCCAAAATCTGTGGGATGCAGCAAAAGCAGTTATAAGAGGGAAGTTTATAGCAATACAAGCTTCCCTCAGGAAACAAGAAAAGTCTCAAATAAACAACCTAACCGTACACCTAAAGCCTAACCCTAAGTAGAGACAGCAGAACAAACAAAACTCAAAGTCAGTAGGACAGAAATCATAAAGATCAGAGCAGAAATAAATGAAATAGAGACTTTAAAAAACAATCAGGAAAATCAATGAAACTGAGCTGGTTCTTTGAAAAGATAAACAAAATTGATAAACCTTTAGCCCAACTCATGAAGAGAAAAAGAGAGAGGGCCCAAATACAGAAAATCAGAAGGGAAAAAGAAGTCACAACCAGAAATACAGATCAATGGAACAGGACAGAAAGCCCAGAAATTGCTTACAGTCAATTAATCTACAACAAAGGAGGCACGAATATACCATGCGGAAAAGACAGTGTCTTTAACAAGTGGTGCTGGTAAAACTGAACAGCTACATGTAAAATAATGAAATTAGAACATTCTCTAATACCATACACAAAAATACACTCAAAATGGATTAAAGACCTAAATGTAAGACCAGATACTATAAAACTCTTAGAGGAAAACGTAGGCAGGACACCCTTTGACATAAATTGTAGCAATATCTTCTTGCTTCCACCTCCTACAGTAATGAAAATAAAAACGAAATAAACAAATGGAACCTAGTTAAACTTCAAAGCTTTTGCACAACAAAGGAAATCACAAACAAAATGAAGAGACAAGCCAGAGAATGGGAGAAAATATTTGCAAATGAAGCGACCGACAAGGGATTAATCTCTAAAATATACAAACAGCTCATGCAGCTCAATATCAAAAAAACAAACAACCTAATCAAAAAATGGACAGAAGATCTAAATAGACATCTCTCCAAAGAAGACATAAAGATGGCCAAAAAGCACATGAAAAGACGCTTGACATTGCTAATTATTAGAGAAATGAAAATCAAAACTACAATGAGGTTTTCACCTCACACCAGTCAGAATGGCCATCATCAAAAAGTCTACAAACAATAAATGCTGGAGAGGGTGTGGAGAAAAGGGAACCCTCTTGCACTGTAGGTGGCAATGTAAATTGGTACAACCACTATGGAGAACAGTATGGAGGTTCCATAAAAAACTAAAAATAGAACTACCATACGGCCCAGCAATCCCACTCCTGGGCATATATCTGGAGAACACCATAATTTGAAAAGATACACGCACCCCCAATGTTCATTGCAGCACTATTTAAAATAGCCAAGACATGGAAGCATCCTAAATGTCTATCAACATATGAATGGGAAAAGAAGATGTGGTACATATAAACGATGGAATATTACTCAGCCATAAAAAGGAATGAAATAATGCCATTTGCAGCAACATGGCAGGACCTAGAGATTATCATACTAAGTGAAGTCAGACAAAGACAAATGTCATATAATATCACTTATATGTGGAATCTAAAAAAAATGGTACAAATGAACTTATTTACAAAATAGAAGCAGACTCACAGACTTCGAAAACAAACTCAAGGTTACCAAAGGGGAAAGGTGGGGGGAGGGAAAAATGAAGCATTTGGGATTAACATATACGCGCTGCTGCATACATACAGTAGATAATCAACAAGGACCTACTGAATAGTACAGGGAACTCTACTCAATATTCTGTAGTAATCTATATGGGAAAAGAGTCTGAAAAAGAATGGATATATGTATACATATATCTGGATCACTTTGTTGTACACCTGAAACTAACACAATATTGTAAATCAACTATACTCCAATATAAAATAAAAATTAAACTAAAAAAAAGAAGTTACAACTGACACCACAAAGGACCATAAGAGATTACCACAAAAACTTATTAAAAAAAAAACTCCAAACAAACAGAAGTCCAGGACCAGATGGCTTCACAGGTGAATTCTACCAAACATTTACAGAAGAGTGAACACCTAGCCTTCTCAAACTATTCCAGAAATTTGCAGAGAAAGGAATGCTTCTGAACTCATTCTACAAGGCCAGCATCACCCTGATACTAAAACCAGACAACAATATCACAAAAAAAGAAAATTATAGGCCAATGTCACTGATGAACATAGACGTAAAAATCCTCAATAAAATATTAGCAAACTGAATCCAACAATACATTAAGAGGATCATACACCACGATAAAGTGGGATGGTTAAGAATCCACCTGCCAATGCAGGGGACACGGGTTCGAGCCCTGTCCAGGAAGATCCCACATGCCGTGGAGCAACTAAACCTGTGCGCCACAACTACTGAGCCTGCACTCCAGAGCCCATGAGCCACAAGTACTGAGCCCATGTGCCACAACTACTGAAGCCCGCACGCCTAGAGCCCATGCTCCACAACAATGAGAAGCCTGCGCACCACGACGAAGAGTAGCCCCTGCTCACTGCAACTAGAGAAAGCCCACGCGCAGCAATGAAGACCCAACAGCCAAAAATAAATTAATTAATTAATTTTTAAAAAGGCCATCTACTGAATGGCAGATGATGTTTGCAAATATATCCAGTAAGTGGTTAATATCCAAGATATATACAAACTCATACAACTCAGCATCAACAAACTGAACAACCTGATTAAAAAATGGGCAGAGGATCTGAATAGATATTTTTCCAAAGGAGATATACAAACGCTGGCCGAATACGGAGGAAAGGGAACCTTCCTGCACTGCTGGTGGGAATGTAAATTGGTGCAGCCACTGTGGAAAACAGTACGGAAATTACTCAAAAACTTAAAAATAGAATTACCATATGATCCATCAATTTTACTCCTGGGTATTTATCAAGGAAAAAAACCCCAAAACACTAATTAGAAAAGATATATGCACCCTTATATTCATTGCAGTACTATTTACAATAGCCAAGATATGTAAGCAACGTAAGTGCCCATCAACACGTGAATGGATAAAGAAGATGTGGTATATATACACAAGGGAGTACTACTCAGCCATAAAAAGAATGAAATCTTGTCATCTGCAAAAATATGGATGGACCTCGAGGGTATTATGCTAAGTGAAATAAGTCAGATAGAGAAAGACAAATAATGTGTGATTTCACTTATATTTAGAATCTAAAAAAACAAAACAAATGAACAAACATCATAAAACAGAAACAGACTCATAGATACAGAGAACAAACAGGTGGTTGCCAGAGGGGGTGGGAGTGAGAGGGGGAGAGAAATAGGTAAGAGATATTGGAAGGTACAAACTTCCTGCTGAAAAATAAACAAGTCACAGGGATGAAATGTACAGTGCGGGAAATATAACAATAACTATATAGTATCTTTGTATGGTGACCTACCGTAACGAGACGTATCCTGTGATCACTTCGAAATGTATAGAAATATCGAATTATTATGTTGTGTAACAGGAACTAACATAGTGTTGTAGGCTAATTATATTTCAAAAACAAACAAAATCATAGAAAAAGAGGTCAGGTTTGTAGTTACCAGAGGCGGGGCATTAGGGAAGGGGGAATTGGATGAGGGCATAAAAACGTACAAACTTCCAGTTATAAGATAAATAAGTACTAATGATGTAATGTACAACATGGTAAATGTAATTAACACTTTGTATGTTATATGTGAAAGTTGTTAAGAGGGTAAATCCTAAGAGTTCTCATCATGAGGAAAAATTTTTTTCTATTTCTTTAATTTTGTACCTATATGAGGTGAAGGATGTTCACTAAACTTATTTTGGTGATCAGTTCATGATGTTTGTATGTCAAATCATTATGCTGTACACCTTAAACTTATACAGTGCTGTATGTCAATTATATTCCAATAAAACTGGAAGAAAAAAATCAAATCAAAAACTATAAATTCACCTTACTTTTTGAAAATAAGAAACATACTTCTAAATAACCTGTGGGCCAAAGAAAAAAATCATAATGAAAATTATAAATGTTTTTAACTGAGTTATAATGAAAATATCATATATCAAACTGAGTGTAGCCAAGGTAGAACAGAGTGAATTTGTAATCCTAAATGCTCATATCAGGAACAAGACAGGCTAAATATCAATGTGCTAAACATCCAACTCAAGGGGTTATAAAGAGAGCTGCGATATAAACCCAAAGAAAGTAGAAGAAAACAAAAAAGATTAGAAATTAATGCTGCAAGGCAAACATGTGATAGAGATGTTCCTCAAAGCCAAAAGTGTGTACTTTTAGAAGATTTATAAACCTGACAAATCTCTAATGAAACTGATAAATAAAAAGAGAAAGAACGAATCATCCATATAAGAAGAAAAGGGTCTCTAACTACAGACATGAAAAAATGTAAAAATGTCATGAGCCACTTTACACCGATAAATTTGAAAATTTAGACAATGGACAAATTATTAGAAAAATATTACTAACCAAAATTGTTTCAAGAACAAAAAATAGAAAACTTGAAAATTCCCACAGGTGTAAAAGAAATCCAATCAAGAGTGAAATATGGGGACTCCGGGAGCGCTCACGCCGAGGAGAACCTCCCAGAAATGCTGCTGCCAGTGTCCTTGTCCTCAGGGTGCGGCACAGACACCCCCCGCCTCTGCAGGAGACCCTGCAACACTAGCAGCTTCCACGGACCCTGACTGCTGCTTGAGAATTGCCCTGTGGATTTGACTGACCAACGATTGTGACATAAGCAGTTTCAGGTGACTGGCCCAGCAGGAGTGAGAAGAATTTATCTTCAGTATAAACTTCATTATTCCACAGTGTCTCTTCATTTGCCCGGGAGGTAAGAACATTGAGACTCAAGGAGATTAAGCAATGGAGTATTTTCACTGCTCAAAGGTAATGAAGCCATGATTTTGATGGAGTGTAGACCACGCCTCAACCACTGCTTTCTTCACCCAAGTGCTAATTCCATCTTGTGAGACGCTGTGTCCTTTCTTGGCTGAGGAAAAGAGGATCTACGGTGCGGGCAGACAGAAGCAGCAAGAAGAACTACAATCCTGCAGCCTGTGGGACACAAACCACACTCACAGAAAGACAGACAAGATGAAAAGGCAGAGGGCTATGTACCAGATGAAGGAACAAGATAAAACCCCAGAAAAACAACTAAATGAAGTGGAGATAGGCAACCTTCCAGAAAAAGAATTCAGAATAATGATAGTGAAGATGATCCAGGACCTCAGAAAAAGAATGGAGGCAAAGATCGAGAAGATGCAAGAAATGTTTAACAAAGACCTAGAAGAATTAAAGAACAAACAAACAGAGAGGAACAATGCAATAACTGAAACGAAAACTACACTAGAAGGAATCAATAGCAGAATAAATGAGGCAGAATGGATAAGTGACCTGGAAGACAGAATGGTGGAATTCACTGCTGCGGAACAGAACAAAGAAAAAAGAATGAAAAGAAATGAAGACAGCCTAAGAGACCTCTGGGACAACATTAAACGCAACAACATTCGCATTATAGGGGACCGAGAAGGAGAAGAGAGAGAGAAAGGACCAGAGAAAATATTTGAAGAGATTATAGTCGAAAACTTCCCTAACATGGCAAAGGAAACAGCCACCCAAGTCCAGGAAGTGCAGAAAGTCCCATACAGGATCAACCCAAGGGGAAACACATAGTAATCAAATTGGCAAAAATTAAAGACAAAGAAAAATTATTGAAAGCAGCAAGGGAAAAATGACAAATAACATACAAGGGAACTCCCATAAGGTTAACAGCTGCTTTCTCAGCAGAAAATCTAAAAACCAGGAGGGAGTGGCATGATATACTTAAAGTGATGAAAGGGAAGAACCTACAACCAAGATTACTCTATCCAGCAAGGATCTCATTCAGATTCGATAGAGAAATCAAAAGCTTTACAGACAAGCAAAAGCTAAGAGAATTCAGCACCACCAAACCAGCTCTACAAGAAATGCTACAGGAACTTCTCTAAGTGGGAAACACAAGAGAAGAAAAGGATCTACAAAAACAAACCCCCCAAAATTAAGAAAATGGTAATAGGAACATACATATCAATAATTACCTTATACGTGAATGGATTAAATGCTCCAAGCAAAAGACACAGGCTTGCTGAATGGATACAAAAACAAGGCCCATATATATGCTATCTACAAGAGACCCACTTCAGACCTAGGGACACATACAGACTGAAAGTGAGGGGATGGAAAAAGATATCCCATGCAAATGGAAATCAAAAGAAAGCTGGAGTAGCGAGACTCATATCAGATAAAATAGACGTTAAAATAAAGCATGTTACAGGAGACAAGGAAGGACACTACGTCATGATAAAGGGATCAATCTAAGAAGAAGATATAACAATTATAAATATATATGCACCCAACATAGGAGCACCTCGATACATAAGGCAACTGCTAACAGATATAAAAGAGGAAATCGACAGTAACACAATAATAGTGGGGGACTTTAACACCTCACTTACACCAATGGACAGGTCATCCAAACAGAAAATTAATAAGGAAACACAAGCTTTAACTGACACAACAGACCAGAAAGATTTAATTGATATTTATAGGACATTCCATCCAAAAACAGCAGATTACATGTTCTTCTCAAGTGTGCATGGAACATTCTCCAGGATAGATCACATCTTGGGTCACAAATCATGACTCAGTAAATTTAAGAAAACTGAAATCATATCAAGCATCTTTTCTGACCACCACGCTATGAGATTAGAAATCAATTACAGGGAAAATAACATAAAAAACACAACCACACGGAGGTGAAACAATACGTTACTAAATAACCAAGAGATCACTGAAGAAATCAAAGAGGAAATCAAAAAATACCTAGAGACAAATGACAATGAAAACACGATGATCCAAAACCTATGGGATGCAGCAAAAGCAGTTCTAAGAGGGAAGTTTATAGCTATGCAAGTCTACCTCAAGAAACAAGAAATATCTCAAATAAACAGTCTAACGTTACACCTAAAGGAACTAGAGAAAGAAGAACAAACAAAACCCAAAGTTAGCAGAAGGAAAGAAATCATAAAGATCACAGCAGAAATAAATGAAATAGAAACAAAGAAAACAATAGCAAAGATCAATAAAACTAAAAGCTGGTTCTTTGAGGAGATACACAAAATTGACATACCATTAGCCAGACTCATCAAGAAAAAGAGGGAGAGGACTCTAATCAATAAAATTAGAAATGAAAAAGGAGAAGTTACAGCAGACACCACAGAAATACAAAGCATCCTAAGAGACTGCTACAAGCTACTCTATGCCAATAAAATGGACAACCTGGAAGAAATGGACAAATCCTTACAAAGGTGTAACCTTTGAAGACTGAACCAGGAAGAAATAGAAAATATGAACAGACCAATCACAAGTAATGAAATTGAAACTGTGATTAGAAATCTTCCAACAAACAAAAGTCCAGGACCAGATGGCTTCACAGGTGAATTCTATCAAATATTTAGAGAAGAGCTAACACCCATCCTTCTCAAACTCTTCCGAAAAACTGCAGACGAAGGAACACTCCCAAACTCATTCTATGAGGCCACCATCATCCTGATACCAAAACCAGACAAAGATACTACAAAAAAAGAAAATTACAGACCAATATCACTGGTGAATATAGATGCAAAAATCCTCAACAAAATACTAGCAAACAGAATCCAACAACACATTAAAAGGATCATACACCATGATCAAGTGGGGTTTATCCCAGGGGTGCAAGGATTCTTCAATATACGCAAATCAGTCAATGTACTACACCATGTTAACAAACTGAAGGAGAAAAAACATATGATCATCTCAATAGATGCAGAAAAAGCTTTTGACAAAATTCAACACCCATTTATGATAAAAAACTCTCCAGAAGGTGGGCATAGAGGGAACCTACTTCAACATAATAAAGGCCATATACGACAAACCCATAGCAAACATCATTCTCAATGGTGAAAAACTGAAAGCATTTCCTCTAAGATCAGGAACAAGACAAGGTTGCCCACTCTCACCACTATTATTCAACATTTGGAAGTCCTAGCCATGGCAATCAAGAGAAGAAAAAGAAATAAAAGGAATACAAATTGGAAAAGAAAAAGTAAAACTGTCACTGTTTGCAGATGACATGATACTATACATAGAGAATCCTAAAGATGCCACCAGAAAACTACTAGAGCTAATCAATGAATTTGGTAAATTTGTAGGATACAAAATTAATGCACAGAAATCTCTTGCATTCCTATACACTAATGATGAAAAATCTGAAAGAGAAATTAAGGAAACACTCTCATTTACAATTGCAACAAAAAGAATAAAATACCTAGGAATAAACCTACCTAGGGAGACCAAAGACCTGTATGCAGAAGACTATAAAACACTGATGAAAGAAATTAAAGTTGATACCAACAGATGGGGAGATATACCATGTTCTTGGATTGGAAGAATCAATAGTGTGAAAATGACTATACTACCCAAAGCAATCTACAGATTCAATGCAATCCCTATCAAATTACCAATGGCATTTTTTACAGAACTAGAACAAAAATCTTAAAATTTGTATGGAGTCACAAAAGACCCCAAATAGCCAAAGCAGTCTTGGGGGAAAAAAACGGAGCTGGAGGAATCAAGACTCCCTGACTTCAGACTATACTACAAAGCTACAGTAATTAAGACAATATAGCACTGGCACAAAAACAGAAGTACAGATCAATGGAACAGGATAGAAAGCCCAGAGATAAACCCATGCACCTATGGTCAACTAATCTATGACAAAGGAGGCAAGGATATACAATGGAGAAAAGACAGTCTCTTCAATAAGTGGTGCTGGGAAAACTGGACAGCTACACGTAAAAGAATGAAATTAGAACACTCCCTAACACCATACACAAAAATAAACTCAAAATGGATTCCCGACCTAAATGTAAGACTGAGCACTATAAAACTCTTAGAGGGAAACATAGGAAGAACCCTCTTTGACATAAATCACAGCAAGATCTTTTTTGACCCACCTCTTAGAGTAATGGAAATAAAAACAAAAATAAACAAATGGGACCTAATGAAACTTAAAAGCTTTTGCACAGCAAAGGAAACCATAAACAAGACGAAAAGACAATCCTCAGAATGGGAGAAAATATTTGCAAATGAAGCAATGGACAAAGGATTAATCTCCAAAATATATAAACAGCTCATGCAGCTCAATATTTAAAAAAACAAACAACCCAATCCCAAAATGGGCAGAAGACCTAAAGAGACATTTCTCCAAAGAAGACATACAGATGGCCAGGAAGCACATGAAAAGCTGCTCAACATCACTAATTATTAGAGAAATGCAAATCAAAACTACAATGAGGTATCACCTCACACCAGTTAGAATGGGCATCATCAGAAGATCTACAAACAACAAATGCTGGGGGGTGTGGAGAAAAGGGAACCCTCTTGCACTGTTGGTGGGAATGTAAATTGATACAGCCACTATGGAGAACAGTATGGAGGTTCCTTAAAGAACTAAAAATAGAATTACCATATGACCCAGCAATCCCACTACTGGGCATATACCCAGAGAAAACCATAATTCAAAAAGACACACGCACCCCAGTGTTCATTGCAGCACTATTTACAATAGCCAGGTCATGGAAGCAACCTAAATGCCCACTGACAGATGAATGGATAAAGAAGTTGTGGTACGTATATACAATGGAATATTACTCAGCCATAAAAACGAACGAAATTGGGTCATTTGTAGAGACGCGGATGCATATAGAGACTGTCATACAGAGTGAAGTAAGTCAGAAAGAGAAAAACAAATATTGCATATTGACGCATATATGTGGAACCTAGAAAAATGGTACAGATGAACCAGTTTGAAGGGCAGAAATTGAGACACAGATGTAGAGAACAAACATATGGACACCAAGGGGGGAAAGCGGCGGGGGTGGCGGTGTGATGAATTGGGAGATTGGGATGGACATGTATACACAATGGATGACTAATAAGAAAAATAAACAAACATTTTTTAAAAAATTAAAAAAAAAAGTCAAATATGTTCCCACCAAGAAAACTCTAGGCTCTGAGGCTTCCCTATCAAGTTCCATGAAACATTTGAGGTTCAAAATGTTCCAGTTTCACACACTTCCTTCCAGGAAAGAGAACCAGAAGGTCCACTCCCTGGTTTGTTTCGTGGAATCACTTAACTTTTGCTACGAGAGCCTGGCAGTGACAACAGGGAAAGGAAAATCACAGACCAGCCTCACTCTTGAGGTGAAGTGCCACCAGGCTAAAGCCAGCAACACGTAGACAGGATGACACATCACGACGAAGACGGATTTGCTCAGCGTTAGAAATCAAGTCAACTCACCACACAAACAGACCAGAGAAGAGAAATATACAATTGACTCAATGTGGAAAAAGACATTGATGAAATTCAACATCCCACTTACACTTTTTAAAAATGTAGCAAACTGGCATTAGACTTCTTTAATGTGATAAAGAATGTCTGCCAACAATAATCCACAGGAAGCGTCATACTTAATCATAACATTATTAAGACTTCCCTGGCGGTCCAGCGGTTAAGACTCCGTGCTTCCACTGCAGGGGGCGTGGGTTGGATCCCTGGTCGGGGATCTAAGGTCCCCGCAAGCCGCTCGGCGTGGCCAAAAGAAAAAAAATCATAAACGTTAAAAGCATTTCCTTTAAGACTGAGAACAAAACAAGGATGCTCTCTGAAGCCACTGGGTCTCCTGACTGGAACAAGGAGAGAAGAAAGAAATACAAGGCATGAGGAGTGGAAGGGGAGACAGTTGTTTTCAGATAACACGATTGTGCATGTAGAAAGCCCAAATGAGTATAGAGATAAATTGTTAATGTTATTGAGACAATTTAGTAATGCTGCTAGACACAAATTCGGTAATAAAAATCAATGATATTCCAATTTATCAGAACAAATAATGAGAAAGCAAGAATTACACCAAAAAATATGAAGTACTTGGGAATAAATACAAGAGAAAAGGAGCAGGGCCCCCGATGAGAAAATGATGAAGCCCCGTCCCCGTCAGGCGATGTGAAGTGAGACCTAAAGAAAGGATAAGTGGAGTCAATGACCCAGGTTCTTCACCAAATGCATGCCATGGGGGGAAGGGGCAGCGGAGCTGTTCTCAATGTAAAAGCCGTGAGAGACAAGTCAACCGCATGCAAGGGGGGGTTCTGGTTTGGAACCTGAGTCAAGCGAGAAACTGTAGAAGACATTTCTGAGGTAACGCGGGAAAATGAACACCAAGTGGTATTAGATTTTATTAAGGAATCAATGTTAACTCGGCTGGGGTTGATAATGAATTTGTGGTTATGCTAAAAATAAGTTCTTTATCAGTTAGGATTGTATACTAAAGAGTTTACGGGTGGGGCTTCCCTGATGGCGCAGTGGTTGAGAGTCCGCCTGCCAGTGCAGGGGACACGGGTTCGTGCCCCGGTCCGGGAAGATCCCACATGCCGTGGAGCGGCTGGGCCCGTGAGCCATGGCCGCTGAGCCTGCACGTCCAGAGCCTGTGCTCCGCAACGGGAGGGGCCGCAGCAGTGAGAGGCCCGCGTACCGCAAAAAAAAAAAAAGTTTACGGGTGAACTATTACAACTGGGGTTTTCTCTGAAATACATCAACCAAGCGCTACAAGTGAGAAGCAGTAGAAGCTCCAGGATTGACTCGATTCTGGTGACCACTGAAGGGGGGCTGGGCGCCCAACAGTTCATAGGACCACTACGTGGTGAGTTTGAAATTGTCCCTAACAAAAACCTTAAAAAGAATAAAACCAATATAAATAAATCAATGGAGAGGTGCATGCTCACGTAATGGACACTCAATGCTGTCAGGATGCCAGTTCTCTCCAAATTGCTCCACAGAGGCATTAAAAAACCCCCAAACTCCGACAGGGCAGCGTGTGCAAGCGGCGGGCAGGGAATGCACATCTCAGTCCACATGCTAAGAAGCTGGGTGTCCACCCCGGAAATCAGTTCCTTGGGGGCCAAAGACTCACAGGTGAAGAGCAAAGCTGCTACGGTGAAGGCGGAGGGGCCTTCATGCCTTCAGGTTTTCTTAAACAAGACATCAAAAACATTAAGTCACAAGAGGAAAAGCTAGTAGAGTCTCGTACACTTAAAAACTTTGGTTCAGGTGACACCCTAAGGAGAGTTTAAGAAACACTACAGATTAGAAGATACATGCAACGCATTTCCCAAAAGGTTTACCATCAAGACATGTAAGGAACATCGCCGGCTCAACAGAGAAGGTGGGCAGCCCAACAGCAAAACGGCGAGACCATAACAGGCAGGTTACAATAAAGGACGTTCAGATGGCTGGATTCGTGCCTGTTTTCCTGGCATTATTAATAGTGCTCCCTGTAACTCTTAACAGAGTCCTGGCCAGATGATGAACTGTTTCTTGGTGATGAAGCAAGAAAAGTTGCTCAACGTCATTTGTAATCAGGGAAATGCAGAGTAAAGCCACATACTATCATTACACAGCCATCAGACTCGGTAACACATTACGAACCTGAGTATACCAGGTGCCACCAAGGACACAAAGCAGTGGGGAGGCGCACACCCTAACGGTGGGAGGGAAAACTGGGACAGGTGCTTTGAAAAGAGCTCAGCATTGTATCGTAGTTAAATATATACACGCCCTCTGCACTGGTACCCTATTGCTGCCGTAGGAAATTACCACACACTCAGGGACTTAACACAGATGTATCATCTTACAGTTCCGGAGGTCAGAAGTCTGAAATGAGCCCCACTGGGCTAAAATCAAGGTGTCGGCAGGGCTGCCTTCCTTTCCGGAGGCTCTGGGGGAGGGTCCATTTTCTTGCCTTTTCCAGTTTCTAGAGGTCACCCACGTGCCTCGGCCAAGGCCCCATCCTACCAACTTCAAAGCCACTAATGTCAGGTGGTCTTTCTCGGGCTGCTTTCTTTCTGGCTCCCCTCCGCCTCCCTCTCCCACCAGGAGGGCCCTTCTAGGTGCGCTGGGCTCACCGGGATAATCCAGCACGATCTCCCATCTCAGAGTCAGCTGACTAACAGCCTACATTCCCAGTGCCTGTAACCTAACACATTCACAGGTTCCAAGGGTCAGGACATGGCGGTCTCTGGGGGCCATTATTCTGTCTACCAGGCCCTCTGACTCAGCAATTCCTCTCCTAGGCGTTTACCCTACAGAAACTTAGATGCTGTATTAGTTTCCTGGGGATGCCATAACAAAGTACCACAAACTGGCTGTCTTAGAACAACACAAAAGTATTTTCTCATAGTTCCGGAGGCCAGAAATCTGAAATCAAGGTGCCAACTCCCACTGAAGTGCTAGGGAAGGATCTATTCCAGACTTCTCTTCTAGCTTCTGGTTCCCGGGCTTGTGGCAGCGTAACTCCAATCCATGTGACAGCCTCCCTGTGTGCGTGTCTACATCCAAATTCACGTTTATAAAGATGTCTGTCATATTGGAGGAGGGGCCACCTTCCTCCAGTATGACATCGTCTTAACCGATTACATCCCCAATGACCCAATTTCCAAATGAGGTCATATTCTGAGATACGGGGGGTTAGGATGTCAACATATCTTTTCTTTGAGGAGACACAGTTCCACTCCTAACACACATAAATACTAGGAGCCATAACGAGACCCCAGAGAGCAGTGTTCGTAAGAGCAGTAACTACGGAAACAACCCACAGCCATCGGCAGCAGAGCAAATGAGATCCACACCGTGGCGAGCCACCTGGTGATGGAGGTGATGACCCACAGCTCGTGCAGCAGTGTGGATGGGTCTCTTACACACAACTGAGACGGAGGAAGACACAAGCAGCACAGGCTGCCTTTCTTCTTCCCCTTCCGCCCCAGGTGGGCCTGTGAAACAGGGTCCACAGTGGCCCAGATTGGGTGACAGAGCCTGAGTGGAGGAAGGCAGTCGGTCCAGTGTCGGGTATGAGAGCCCAAGCGGGGGGCGGGGAGAGGGGGTAGGTGTCCACTGTGTGTGCCACTGGCTCAAGCCTGGGAGGGATGACATAGCTTCAGAGCCTCAAAGTACTGCCCAACAAAATACTCGTCAATTACAAAGGGCAAGTCAACTTCCCAGGCGAGATGCTGGCAGACACCACCTTCATCAAGTGATCAAAGCAAACTCGTCACTAATGTGACAAATGGACCACTGTGAGCCACCTGACGGGATGGAACGAGCAGAGAGTGACACGTGGCCTCACTTCTGTGGCTTCCCTGCCAAAGACGCATAATGGGAATCTGATCACAAGGAAACATCAGACAAACCCAGAGGGGCTTTCTACAAAGTCACTGGCCTAAACCTTCAAAAGTGTCAGGGTCACGAAGCCAAGGAAAGCCTGATGAATGTTCTGGAATGAAGGAGACTAAAGAACCACGATGACTGCTCAGTGCAGTGGGGGGTCCCAGACTGGACCCTCTCGGGTTTGTGACTTTATGGGTCTTTGATGGTCGTGTGTGGTTATGCTGGAGATTGTCCTTATGTGTAGGAAATGCACACGAAAGTATCTGGAGGTGACAGCGCATCACGCAGGCAACTTATCCTCAACTGCTCCAGGAAACAAGTTTTTTATGCTGAACTTGCAACTTCTACATAAATTTGGGATTGTTTCAAAAATTAAAAAAGAATATAGGGCTTCCCTGGTGGCGCAGTGGTTGAGAGTCCGCCTGCCGATGCAGGGGACACAGGTTCGTGCCCCGGTCCGGGAAGATCCCACATGCCACGGAGCGGCTGGACCCGTGAGCCATGGCCGCTGAGCCTGTGCGTCCGGAGCCTGTGCTCCGCAGCGGGAGAGGCCACAACAGTGAGAGGCCCGCGTACCGAAAAAAAAAAAAAAAAAAGAATATATACAGCATTTTCCCATTTATATAAGGTTTAAAAACAGGTGAAACAATTATATTGTTTACAAACGGTAAAACTAAAGAAAATCAAGGAAATTAGAATCAGAAAGTCAGGCTATGGTCACCGGGGAAGGGTCTGCATGGGGCAAGGGCGGGGTAGGTTGACTTGGGGTGCTGACCAGGTTCAATTTCTGGACTTGGGTAGTGACTAGTGATGCTGGCTTTATAACCAGTCCTTCAGCAGTACCTGTGAGTGTACTCGCCATCGGTCTGCAGGGATAACCCATCAGGGAATTCTTTGGACAGTGGGTACCAGAGCCGGTCCGCCCATCACCTGCTTCAGTACTTGGCTCACGGCAGATGGTCGAGGAATGTTTGCCAGATACATAATGTGAGCACGTAAAACGAGTATGCGTTTACGGGAAACAAATAATAGAGATTTCCAGAAACAGGTAACCATTAAAAACCAAACTGAGATGACCTCGGAATTCCTTTCCTCTGCCCGGACCCTCAGAGTCCCCTCTTCTTACCAGCCGGGCTGAGAGTTTTGCTCAACGGTGTCCTAGATGTGAAAGGACAACATCGCAACGTCCGCGCGGAGCCGGAGCAGAGCTCAGAACCCAAGCTTCACGGCACCCTGGGGTCCCTGAGACCGGCCAGGGGCGACCCCCACTCCCCGCACTAGCACTTATTTCTTGGGCAGAACTTCCACGATGAAGGCGCTGATTTGTGCCTGAGGGGGCGGCTAAAGTCCCCGACCCAGCCCCAGGCTCCGGGGCCAACGGACCCACCTCTCAGCAGACCCGCCGGGGTACGAACGGCGCGCGCTCCGGGCGGAGAAGCTGCTCGGCTGCGGCTGGCTGCACGGTTTGGAGCGGGCAGCTCCATGGCAACGGACGGCTCCACCGCGGTGTGGGGGTGCCCGCGCCCCCTTCCCCGCTCGCGCGATGGCTCGGTCCGGCGGCGCGCCCCCGCGCAGGCGCAGTGAGGCCGAGGCGGCCACGCGCCCCGAGTGCGGGAGGGAGGCGGGGGCGCGCAGCTCCGGGGCGCCGGGACCCGGGCGCTGGCCGAGGCCGAGGCCGCGAGCGGAGGGTCGCGGGGGCACCCAGGCCGTGGCGGAGGAGACCAGCGCTGCTCGGTGGCCCGAACGGCGCGCCAGGATGCCTCCCCTGGTTTGGGCCAAGCCGGTTGAATTTCGGATTAGTTGTCAATTTTAAAAACAGGAGAGTTCACTTAAAATCGGGGTTCCTCACTTTTCTTTTCGAGATGAGAGACTTGGCACAATATGGCACACTGGGCTGGAGCTGAACTGAGCTTTCCCCCGCGCATTCTCCAGTCCCCAGCCCTGCCCGGGCCCATTGGGGCGTGTTTGCGGCCGAGATGCAGGGATGTGAAGAAGGGTCCTTCTCGCCAGTGCACTCAGTGCCGGGCCCTGGGCCCCCGAGTGAGTCCGCGTATCCCCCGTCCTTGCAGGGCCCCGCGCCTTCCAGCATCCCGCCTGCATGTGACTTGCAAGGCCGCTGGCCCTGCTGGCCACTGGCTGGCTTTGACCAGTGTTTCCTGATGCCACAGTGGGGCCCAGGAAGTCCCTTAGTTTCATCCTGGGACGGTGAGATCCATCAGAGCCATCAAGCATCTCCGAGAGCTGTGGACTTTACCCAGGTGACAGCAGTTACCTCTGCCTTCATTCCCCTGCAGCGGTGCCCAGGCCTCTTCCCTTCTGGACCGAGGAACAGACCTGAGTCACCATATCAGCCCAGGGCAGTTTTTCTAAGAGAAATTATTCTTCTTTTCCCCACCCCACCCAAATTATGGAGCTTCTTCCTTGTCAGCTTTGCTTCTCTGAGCCTGTCCATATTAATGATTAAGGCACTTTTCTACTAAAGAAAAGGACAGCGAAAGACTGAAAAGAGCCCCGTGTCCACCAGTGAGAGCTGGGTGAGGTGCAGCCGCACAGCGGAAGGGCTGGGAAAGAACTGTTTCTATGTTCTGCCCTGGAGTGATTGCCGGAACATACCGTTAAGGGAAAAACATCAAGATGCAGGACAGTGGGTACAGTATTTTATCTAAGAAGGGGCAGGTGCAATAAGAATATACTTGCTTATTTTCTTACATTATAAAGTAACATAAAAATGGTTACTGACCAGGGGCAGGAGGGTCAGTAGTAGAAACCAGATTTCTCTAAATGTGCTTGTACATTTGGCTATGGAACTGTGTAATTATAAAACCCAAAATAAGACAGAAGACAAAAAACAAAAGAGTTGAAAACAAAATAATAATAATAAAAAGAACCTAACTCTATGTCAGTTTGGTGGCTTAACCAACAGGAAAGGATAATTTCAAGTGACTTTACAACCCAACAGTGTGTGCGTACCTAGTAGACTATAAACTATACAATTGTTTGCAGTAATCCTGGTCTTTGTTATAACATTGATATTGTTATTCTGGAATTATACAAAGTGGGGTAAAACAAATAAGTAGTATAGTAATATTAGGAACCAATATTTTTCATTTGGACGAAGAGATAGAAATATCAAAAGTGGAAAACCCAGTAATTTTGGATGTGAAATATTAGTATGAATTAATATAAATTTTTCTTTTAAAATATATCTCTTAGCTCTGTCCACTAAGGTCTAGAACTATCAATATGGTAGCCACTGGACACATGTGGCTATTTAGAGAACAAATATTCGAACACCCATGTTCACGGCAGCATTATTCACAATAGCCAGGTGGACACAACAAAAATGTTCATCAGTGGGTGAATGGATAACCAAAATGTGACAGGTACATATAGTCGAGTATTTCATTCCTTTGAAAGGGATGAAATCCTGACACCTGCTACTAAATGCGTGAACCTTGAAGACATGATACTGAGTGAAATAAGGCAGTCACAAAAGAACAAATATTATTTGATTTCACTCATATGAGGTACATAGTCAAATCTATAGAGGCAGAAAGTAGACTGGTGGTTGCCAGGAGCTGGGGTTGGTGTGGTGAAATTTGGGGTGAGTGTTTAGTGGGGACAGAGCTTCAGTCTGGGAAGATAAAAAAGTCCTGGAGATGGATGGTGGTGACCGTCGCACAGCAACGTGAATGTGTTTAACGTTGCTGAACTGTGCGCTTAAAAATGGTTACAATGGTAAAATTTAACTTCTGTATATTTTACCGCATAAAAACATTTTAATTAGATAAAATTAAAAATTCCATTCCTCAGTGGCAGAAGCGCTGTGCGGCTCAGCGCTGCTGTATTAGGTGCCACAGATGTAGAAAGTGCCCATCACCGTCTTGGACAGCGCTGGTCTCAACACAATCACCAGTCCAGCAGAGACGAGCGCTCTTAGCACCCGGGCTGTTGTCCCTACACGCCGTTTCCCACGGAGAAAGAAAACAGAGCTTCCTAGAAAAAAATGGCTGATTCCAGATCTGAGGCAGAAAACGTACAAGACGATCCTGGAGCATCTTTACCAACAGAAAGTGAGGAAATTATCAACGACTCTAGTGCTGTGTCAGAGGATTCATTAGCCAACTTGCAGGGCTCCCGCTGGTCAAAGTGGGACAATTTTGAGTATCCAAGTGTAGGGGAGCTCCTGCAGCAAGCCAAGGCCAAAAAAGAAAAGAAAAGAAACTATTTACAAAGGATTGAAGCCCAACAAATATGTTAATATCCATGAGTTCATTCTAAACATAGAGTCCTCATTGGTCACGTTTGGAGGATGCTAGGATACTAAGTTACTATTCTGACAACTTCCTAGCAGCCATGGGGAGCACCCCTGTGATCTCCCTTCCAGAAAGCAGGTGCATGTAGCTGTGAGGAGTGGTAGCTGGCGACCCACCTCCAGTTGCAGTGCTGTGGTTGGACGGGGTTTGAGCTGATCCCACTCTCTCTCTGGCTGGCATCTGGGCCCGACCACCTCCCCCGGCGTGAGACTCTCTAGTGCACAGCCTCTGCTCCAGAGCCCTTCCATCCCCTCTCTGCGTTGGCCAAAACCTTGTCAGGTTTACATCAGAGTTCAGTTCTCCTGCTCAGTCTTGCTTTCCGCCTCTTTCCATCCACAGGTGTCAGATCAGGATTGTGGAATGAAGCCTTCTCGACCCAATCCCACTTCCTCCCCCTTGATCTTTCATAGGCACAAGCCTCCAATAAATCTTTTGCATTCCTAATTCCCTCTCACGGTCTGCTTACGGGAGGACCCAGACGGACACAGCTGGCGCCAGGAATGGTCTCAGAAAGCAGATGGCATGATGGGGATTTGTAACCTGATCACTCACTGTCCAGCTGGCAAGGAGGAGCCCATCCTGGGTAACATGTGGATGCCCGGAACAAGGTGGCAGTCTGCTGGTAAACTTCCACCAGTAACAAATTGGGAGAAGGCCGCTGGTACGATGATTGAGGAGAGAGTGAGTTTGTGGAGGGCAACAGTACAATGACTGGCTGTTACTGCATTGCATTGAGGGGGTAGGAAAAGCTGGAGACGCTTAACCAACAATTGAAACTAAGTGTGTTGACACCAAAAGCAAAGGCAACAAAAGCAAAATTAAACAAATGGGGCTACATCAGACTAAAAAGCTTCTGCACAGCAAAGGAAACTGTCAACAAAATGAAAAGGCAACCTATGGAACAGGAAAAAGTATTTGTAAATCATACATTTGATAACGGGTCAATAACCCAAAATATATAAAGAACTCATACAAACTCAGTAGTAAAAAGAACCCCAGACAATCCAATTAAAAAATGGGGGGCTTCCCTGGTGGCGCAGTGGTCGAGAGTCCGCCTGCCGATGCAGGGGACGCGGGTTCGTGCCCCGGTCTGGGAAGATCCCATATGCCACGGAGCGGCTGGGCCCGTGAGCCATGGCCGCTGAGCCTGCGCGTCCGGAGCCTGTGCTCCGCAACGGGAGAAGCCACAGCAGTGAGGGGACCACGTACCACAAAAAAAAAAAAAAAAAAAAAAAAAGGGCAGAGGATCTGAATAGACGTTTTTCCAAAGAAGACACACAACAGGCACATGAAAAGCTGCTCCACATCGACAATAATCACGGAGATGCAAACCACACCTGTTAGAATGACTGTTATCCAAACGACAAGAGATAACAAGTCCTGCTGAAGCTGCGGAGAATAGGGAGCCCTCGTGCACTGTCGGTGGGAATGTAAATTGAAACAGCTGCTGTGGAGAACAACGTGGAGTTTCCTCAGAAGATTAAAAATAGAACTACCATGTGATCCAGCGATTCCACTTCTGGGTATTTACCCAAAGAAAATGAAAACACTAACCCAAAAAGACATCTGCACCCCCATGTTCACTGCAGCATTATTCACAAGAGCTAAGACATGGAACCAACCTAAGTGTCCATCAGTGGATGAATGGATAAAGAAGATGTGGTGGGGGGCTTCCCTGGTGGCGCAGTGGTTAAGAATCTGCCTGCCAATGCAGGGGACACGGGTTCGGGCCCTAGTCCGGGAAGATCCCACCTGCTGCAGAGTAACTGAGCCCGTGCACCACAACTACTAAGCCTGCGCTCTAGAGCTCGCAAGCCACAACTACGGAGCCCGTGTGCCACAACTACTGAAGCCCACGTGCCTAGAGCCTGTGCTCCACAGCAAGAGAAGCCACCGCAATGAGAAGCCCGCGCACCGCAATGGAGAGTAACTCCCACTCGCGGCAACTAGAGAAAGCCCGCACGCAGCAACGGAGACCCAGCGCAGCCAAAAACAAATAAATTAAAATAAATAAATTATAAGAATAAGTTTAGAAATAGTAAAAAAAATTTTTTAAGTGAAATCTTGCCATCTGCGACAACATGGATGAGCCTTGAGGGCATTATGCTAAGTGAAATAAGTCCGACAGAGAAAGACAAATAGTGTATAATCTCACGTGTGGTAGCTAAAAAAAAAAAAAACCCCAAGAAACAGAAAACCCCACCACCAGCAACAATAAAAAAACCCAAGAAACAAAACATAAAGCAAATAAACAACAAAACCCAAAAGACAAAGAAGGAAGCAAACAAAACATCCAAACTCATAGATACGGAGAACAGATGGGTGGCTTCCAGAGGCGGGGGGCAGGGGGTGGGTGAAGTGCATAAAAGAATCAAAAGGTACAGACGTCTAGTTATAAGAGAAATAAATCGTGGGGATGTGATGTACAGCACGGCGACTATAGTTAATAACACCGTGTTGCATATGTGAAAGCTGCTAAGAGAGTAGGTCTTTGAAGTTCTCATCAGAAGAAAAATATCCCCATAACTGTGTTGTGATGGCGGTTACCTAGGTTACAATACAGGCGACTCTTGAGCAGCGTGGGTTTGAAGCGTTTGGCCCACTTATGCGTGGATTTTTTTCAATAAGTACCTGCACTCCAGTACTACAGGATCCGCGGAGCCGTGGCTGAGGTGGGGCAGCTGTAAGTTAACCCGGGATTTCCGAGCCCCACGTTGTTCAAGGGTCTACTGTATATACAAACATGGAATCATTATGTCGTACACCTGAAATATGTACGTATGTCAGTCATACCTCAATAAAAAATTTCAAATTGAAAGCAAAACAGTATCTAAACCATAATGATTATAAGACATAATTGTATTATTTGACAGAAAAGAACTTCTCAAATTAAAAATAATGAAAAAGAAAAAGAAAAACCCAAAAAACTAAGAGTGAAGGCCGGAGCTGCTTGGTAGTTTATAAAGACGCTCTTACGTCCTTCTCTGGAGAAAAAGAGGTGATGGAAGCAGGACGAGGACAGACTAGAGATGCTGAGATTCAGAGGTGTTGGAGTCCAAGCCAAGGTAGCTTTGCTGTGCCAAGATCAGGTCCTGGGACCAAGGGCAGGTCCGGGGGCCAAGGGCAGGGCCCTGGGCTCAAGGGCAGGTCCGGGGGCCAAGGGCAGGTTCTGGGGCCAAGGGTAGGTGGGAAATCTTGACACATAGGGCAGGATATCTGGGTGGAGGCCCCAGGGTTTTTGGCTTCCCAGGCTGCTCTGAAACTTCAGAGGCAGCAAAGTTGGCTCACGTCTCCCTAAGGGGAGCCAGCACTCCCCCCATCTGGAAGGACACCGTGGAGGTCTCCCCAGCAAGGCAACAGGGCCCTGCTCAGCATCTGTCCCACACCTCCCCTGGCTGCCAGGCTGGTGACTAGGGGTAAGTTGCAGCCTCATCGGGTACACGTGAGCCCGGGAGGAGAGGAAGGGGCTAAATGCCAAGGACTTGCAAGAGTGAGCACCTCGACCCAGCCATGGGGAGGGGTGGCTGAGCAACAGGGCCAAACCCGAGCCTGTGACAGGGAGAGGTTATGAGGGCCTTTCTCTTGGGACGTGGGGTTTAATGCCTTGAGGAGCCAGAGGAGGCTGAAACGCACGTGAAAGCGGCTGCGAATCTTCTAAATTTGACGAAAACTCTAACCCGCAGACCCTAGATGCTCAAGCAGAATAAATACAAGACAATTACACCAAGACTCAAACTAATCAAATGGATGCAAATGAGAAACAGAGAAACGCTCTTCAAACCCCCGGAGAAAGACACACTTTCCCTACAGAGCAGCGGAGAAACGCCGCCCAGCTTCCTGTGACAAACCAGAGACAGAGGAACTTGAAAATAAAGGAAGGAAAGAGAAGAAAACTAACCCAAAGCTTGTCAACCTGAACGTGTTGGAGCAAGTCTCGAGGGGCAGAGCACGTGCGGCTGGGTGGCTGCGGCAGGGGGCAGGGGTCACTGGATGGGAAGTGAGAAGGCGTCTGCACAGCATCACCCTGTGAGACTCCAGAAAAGGCACAACTGTAGGGATAGGAAGCAGACACCTGTGGTCATCTGGGCCCAGGGCTGGGGTGCAGTCACCTCCTCGGGGGACTGCAAAGGGACAGGAGGGAACTTTTAAGGTGGAGCAAATGGGCAATGTCGTGATTTCAGTGGTGATTATGCAACGCTCCGTGTATATCAAAGCCATCAAATTGTATAGTTAAATTAGTGAATTTTATTGTATGTAAACTGTATTTCTATAAAGCTCATTAAAAATAAGCTGGTGGCTTCCCTGGTGGCGCAGTGGTTAAGAGTCCACCTGCCAAAGCAGGGGACACGGGTTCGAGCCCTGGTCCAGGAAGATCCCACGTGCCTTGGAGCAACTAAACCTGTGCGCCACAACTACTGAGCCCACATGCTGCAACTACTGAAGCCCGCGCACCTAGAGCCCGTGCTCCGCGACAAGAGAAGCCACCGCAACGAGAAGCCTGCGCACCGCGAAGAAGAGTAGCCCCCCTCGCCGCAACTAGAGAAAGCCCGTGCGCAGCAACGACGACACAACACAGCCAGTTAATTAATTAAAAATAAGCTGAACTCAGACATCAGTCCGCACCTACTGGACCACGCGTGACCTGGTTTCTGCCTGCCTCACTCTGCTGCCCACCCTCCCTCCCTCAAGGCCACTCGGGCCTGGCCTTGCTCCTGTCTGGACTGGCCAGTTCACTCCTGCCTCAGGGCCTTTGCACATTCCGTTCTCTGCCCTGAACACTTACCTGGCTCTTGGTGGGGCTGGCTTTTCCTCCAGAAGGGATAGAATGGAATCCAAACCTCAGCTCAGATGTTGCCCCTCACAAAGGTCTTCCCACCCACCCTGTGTACAGTGCCCGTCCCCACAGGTCTTCCCCATGATTGTTGTCTTGCTGAGGTTACACTTGAAATGGTCTCTTTTGTTTGTTTACCCGCTGATTGTCCAGGATCTTCCTCCCGGACGTTGAGGCCACTGGGGACGGGAACCTTTTATATCTTATTCACGCCCAACGTCTGGACCAGTTCTTGGCACAGAGTACCATGAATAATTCCATAAATATTGGTTAAACGAATATTGACCTGTGTCGGGGCCTTTCTTAAGGAAGTTTAATCAAAGCATCCAAATATCGAACGTGAAAAAGATTACAGCAAATCTCCTGCTTTTCCTTCTCCAGCATCCTGCCCAGAGGATCAGCTCATCAGACCAGGGAGAGTCTTGGGGAGCCGCGGTCACCTTCCTCACAGAGTCCGGGGAGCAGGGCCACCCGACCACCGTGGGGACCCTCTGCCAGCAGCCCCTTCAGGACTTTCACGTCAGTCAATTCAGTCGCGCTGGCACCTAAAGGAGAGTCTTTTTCACTTGATAGGCAGCCCTTTGTTAGGTATGTTAATCTGTGTGTAGCGTTTTCCGTCACATGAAAGAATTCAAATCGTCGCTTTAAAAAACATAAAATACGAGAATAGAATTCTGTCTTCTCCTCATGACACGTGAGCAATTGTACTTGGACGTCTATCTACCTCATGGAGAAAAAATTCTCTAGGTGGCCAAGTTCGGGTGTTTATTGGTTCTCAGGGCCTTGATTACCAAAAACAGCCTCGAGACGCAGCCCCGTTTCCAGCGCATCCTTTGTTTGAGCAGACAGTTGACCTCGGCCCGCTGCAGGGATTTTGCATGTGACCCTTTCTGCTAAGTTGCCTCTGCTTCTCCAAATGAATGGATTCCATCTGGAAATCATGGGATTAATAATTACACTCTAATAAGCTGAAGAAAATTTTTGTGTGTGACTGCCATTTTCTCTGTTTGGTGCATTTTCCCGGGAAAATAATAAAACAACCTCACAAATATATCCAGCAGGGATTTTAAAATTAGCTGGTGCAGTTTCCCCTCCTGAGTCCCTGTGACTCACCTGTACCTCCTGGGGCCCGTCCTGCTGCTGCAATGGACTCAGGCCAGCTCTCTGCCCAAGCTTTGGACTCGGTGCCATCCCTTCCTCTACGTCGTGAGCGTACGGCAAAGCATTACCCGAAAGAAACAGGCAAAAAAGACAGCAGGCTGATGATCTCAGTAGTCGAGTACACGCACCACCCCCACTTTGCAGCTCCCTAGGTTCTACCTAGGGCGTTGTTACCCAGGGAAGTGTTGAGGTGGTGACTCCGGGGGGCAAGCACAGAAGTAGAGTATCTGTACCTTCCAGGGCTAAATGTGCGCTGGCCCTGCTCAGCGCCACACGGGGAGGGCATAACGCCTTCCTGCACTAAACAGGAGGAAGGTACAGCAGCCGCTGCCCTGAGCCCGTAACCAGAGGGCTCTGCACGGATCGTCTGCCGGAGAAGCCGTGTTACCTGTGAAATAAGAGGAAGGGGAGCGAGTGGACGAGTTAAGTAGACCTACAGGGACCAAACGCCTCAGGGTGGAATTTCAGGCTTCCTGTTCATCCCTGTACCCAGGCTCTGGCACCAGGTCCCCTGTCCCGTGCTCTCAGTGCCAGGCCAACGGGGTGGGGCTGTCAGGTATCTGGGTGAAGAGCACAGACCTCACCTGAAATGGACAGAGGCCCTTCATCTGATTGATTTGGAAAGTTTCAGCAAAGTCACACTTGGAGGGTGGGGTTCTGCCTTCCCCCCCAAAAAATCACAGGCATGGAATAAAGATGGGGAATCACCTACACTATTTTCCACAGAAGGGGGGGACCTGAGCACCTACAAGTTAGACTGTTGTCTTCAGTGAAGACAACCCATGAGATCCTCTGTAATGGGCTTCAGCCTTGGGGACTTCCGGTACCCAGGAGACCCATCACTACTCAGCTTCTCCTCTGGCAAATGAATAAAACAAAATCAGGAGAAATTACTTCTCTGAGGCCACACGGCCAGTTAGGAGCAAGACAGGGACTGGTACCAGAGCTCTGACTCTGGGGGCATTTCCTGAATTATCAAAGGGAGGGAAGAAGTGGACCTTCGGTGGGGCTGCCCCGCGTAGGCTTTTCCCCATCCTGAGACGGCTGGAGCTTGTCTGCGTGGAGCGGAAGATGAGGGCCCCGAGACCAACTAGTGACACACATCAGTGGAATGCGACCAAGGCTCAGGAGTGCGACGAGCTAATTCTCAAAAAACTCGAGGAAGGAAAAATGAAAATGCCCATTCTTGAGATCCAAACTGAAGCCAACTAGCAACAAAATAGAACTAAAATAAAGCTTGCAGACTCTGGGGAAGAAATTAAGCATTTTGATTTGAGGTCAGTGAACAGCCGGGCCTCCTAGAGGGAGCTGTGAAGGACGGGCAGTATCACGGGTCCCCCGGGTGTGCAGGTCGCTGCCTTACCTCTTTCTCTGTCCTGGCCTTGAAATGTGCTTCTCTCCAGGGCTCGAGGAAGAAAAGGTGATTCGATGGCACCCAGCACCCAGGGCTACGGCTGAGATGCCTGTATGGGCGTCCTCCGGCGAAACTCAGGGCTAATGTTGTGCTTCAGGTAATAGACGAGGGTGTAGAAAGTGGCGATAATCTGGGTCACCCTGAACTAACTGAATCAGGTGATTCAAGGTCAGCAATATTTCTCAGAGGCTATCAGCACCTGGATCTTCTCAGATCCAAGGAAAGAGCGTGACAGTGAACCCAGAGGAAGCGCTGGAGCCTCGACCAGCACAGAGACCAAAGCTTGGGCCTGAAAGACAGGAGAGCGAGCGCTGTGCGTGCTCCCGAACGCTTCAGGGTCTGACCACACCAGCTGTGCCGGCTTTTGGTGGCTCTGAGCCTAAATTGCCCTGCATTTATTAAGCATCTATCATACACCAGAGGCTCTTAGACACGAGGGCTGCTCTAGAGAAGCAGACAGACTAGATCCTAATCTAGCAGAAGAATAATGAAAACGACCCTCGTGAGGCTAAGGGCCCTCACTCCGTGCCAGGCCCCACTCTCCGCACTTCCTTGTGGGTTAACTCCTCAACCTCCGATCAAGCCTGCGCAGGAGGACAAATGGGAATGTGTCCAGAGACACGCCCAGAGCACACGCTCACACACACAGCAGGGCGGTGCTTCCAAGTACCCAGAGGACGCACCCGAGGGACCAGGGGACCCTCCGGGGGGGCATTTTTGCTGGGACCTGCCTGACTGTCTTAGAGCTCATTGCTGGCTCTAGGAAAGAAGGCTGAGACCCAGCCCCCTTGATCCGTGGCCCTCAGGATTGGGCTAGAAATTCCCAGCAGCAAAGCTCTTTCTTTCTTTTCTTTTCTTTTTTAAAATATATTTATTTATTTATTATTTTTTTTTTTTTGCGGTATGCGGGCCTCTCACTGTTGTGGCCTCTCCCATTGCAGAGCACAGGCTCCGGACGCGCAGGCTCAGCGGCCATGGCTCACGGGCCCAGCCGCTCTGCGGCATGTGGGATCTTCCCGGACCGGGGCACGAACCCATGTCCCCTGCATTGGCAGGCGGACTCTCAACCACTGCGCCACCAGGGAAGCCCTATTTGTTTATTTATTTATGACTGCATTGGGTCTTTGTTGCTGCGCGCGGGCTTTCTCTCTAGTTGCGGTGAGCGGGGGCTTCTCTTGTTGCGGAGCACGGGCTCTAGGTACACAGGCTTCAGTAGTTGTGGCACATGGGCTCAGTAGTTGTGGCTCGCAGGCCTAGTTGCTCCGTGTCATGTGGGATCTTCCCGGACCAGGGCTCGACCCCGTGTCCCCCGCATTGGCAGGTGGATTCTTAACCACTGCGCCACCAGGGAAGCCCCAGCAAAGCCCTTTCTACACTCCCCATCGCCTGCCCCGCACCTGCTCTGGCCAGTGTCAACAGTCACGCACAGGACTCAACCCACTCCAGGACCAGTTTGCCCATTTTTAAGTGTTTTCATGAGACGTTCGTTTTCGGTCGTGACTGGTACCGAGTCCAGAAGTGAATGAATGAGACCAAACGAGAAGAGTTTGTGGTCAGCTTTTTTGGGGAAACTGTGTAGAGTTTTATGTTCAGAAGAGTCACAGTAGAGAATGCGGAGGCCTTGGCTTTCTTGCTGGTTCGCTGGGGGTGGCGGTGGGGTGAGGTAGGGGTGTCGTCTCGTCAGAGCCCAGCCGTCGGCCTGCGGGCAGGTGTGATGGAGCCTGACCCGCCAGGCAGAGAAGTCACTGCGCCCCGCGACCAGAGCGGGGTTCTGACCACAGACCTGCGGGCAGCGAAGCGGCCACGCCTGCTCTCACCGCCCACCCGACGGAGGGTGGGCGAGGCGCAAGCGCCAGGGTCTTGGAAGGAGCTGCCGGTGCTGGGGGGGGGGGCGTCTCGCCCGGTAGAAGCTGAAGGCTTCTGGGGCGCTGGCACCCTCCTCCCCCCGAACCAGCTCCCGAGGACCCGTGACCCCCACAAATAGCCCATCGCAGACTCCGCCCCAGGGACGAGGTTCTGCCGCGCCCGTCGGTCCGCAGGCGCCTGGCCGGCAGCGAGAGGCCGCGTCCACGCGGGTCCTGCGCCTGAGTCGCCTCCCGGACAGACGCGCGGAGGGACCCTTTACGGCCGGCAAGGGCAGCGGCGCCGGGACGGGGAGTGCCGGACCCCCGGCCGGGGCCGCGGGGGTGTGGCGGAGGCGGGAGGGGAGCTGCAGGCGGGGCGGCCGGAGCTGGAGGGGGAGGGCGGGAGGGGGCCGTGCCGCGCGGCGCGGGGCGGGGCGGCTCCGGGCTCGCCGCTCCGTCCGCCCTCGCGCCCGCGCCGCGCGCCCTCCCGCTCCCGCCCTCTTGTGCCGCCGCCGCCGCGGCCGCCGGCTAAGCAACTTCTCGAGCTCCCGCGACCGGCCGGACCCCGGCGCCGCCCCCGGCCCAGCGCCCAGCCGGCCGAGGCCATGGACGCGCTGGCCTGGCTGCTGCCCCCGCTTCTGCTGCTCTGCGCGCAGCAGCACCGCGGCACCAGGTGAGCGAGCGCCGGGTCCGCGCTGCGCCGGGGCCGCCCTCGGTGGGGAGTCCCGCGCCTGCCAAGCCCCGGCTGCCGGGATGGCGCCCCGTGCGAACCCCTGCTCTTCAGGGGCCCGCGTCTTCCCGCACCCACAGGCTCCCACCGTGTCTGTCCCCCATCCCCCCATGACTCCCCCACCCCGTCTCCCCCGCGGGCCCTCCTCTCCGAACTCGCCGCGGAGATGCCCTTGGGCGCGGGCAGCGGCGATGTTCTAGGTTCTGGCAGCCCCGCCGCCCCGGTGCTGTCCGCCGTCCCGGTGCTGAACCCGCGCCGCAGGGCCGGTCGAGGGCGTCAGAGCCGCTCGCAGTTTGCCCCGGTGCCCGGGCTCGCCTGCTGAGCTCGGGTTCCTTGCCCCAGCCGGCACTTGGCCGATCCCTGGCTGGCTGGTGCCCTTCCAGGCGCGGTCTGAGCTCTCAGCAGGGCCCCAGCTTCAGGCAGGAAGAAAGGAGGGGTCCGGAGAACACGGGAGAGGAGGCCGCTCCCCTCCTTCGGGCACCCGCTTCCGTTGCCTTTAGCAGTCTGGGGTGGACAAGAAGGCGCGTCCTCATGGCAGGTGTGGCTGTGGACCTCCCTTCTGGGACCATTTCTAATGCCATCCGACTGCAGGGTATGCGAGTGGGGGAGCCAGGTGCCCCTGGCAGGGGACAGACTCCGGATTTCTTTTTAACTGTCAGGAGAGGGGATGAGGTGCCCCGTCTTCCCCCGCGAAGGCAGAGGCTAAGAAGAAAGGTCCCTGTGCCGAGGCTCCCTCCCTCTGGCTCCCAGGGGCCAGCATGGTCCCAGCTCGCTTTTCGCGTCTCTGCAGACTGGACTTGAGGTGGGCCCCGGGTTGCCCAGCATCCTGACCTCTGAGTCTGGTTACCTGCCATAGGAGTTGTGAGGGGCCTTTTTGAAAATCATCTTGGTGCCAGGGCTGCAGAAAAAAACAGAGCAAAAACATCTCTCCCTGCCCCTTCCCCCCAGCATTCCAGACTTTGTGGTCAACCAACTGATGTCGAAGACTTTAAAAGCCAGAAATTGTTGAACACTGGCCTGTGTTTGGGCTGTAGTCACTCGGACAATACGTAACACGGCTCTGTGTGTGTGTGGTCAGAGCTTACTCGTTGATGGGTGGAGGGCAGAGTCTGGCTTTGGTTGTAGACCTGGCTGTCATGTCACAGTCACAGGCAGTGCCCGTGTGGCCCCTGTCCCGGGGCCTTGTTCTGTATCAAGCCCAATGGGCTGTTCTCCTCTCTCCTCTTCCTGCTTCACGGTCCCAGAAAGGGCGAAGCGTTGAGCTGTGGCTGTGGAGGGATGTGCTGGGGGCCGGGGGTCAGCCGCCGGCTCAGGCCCACAGCTGCGCACCGCAGTTCTGAAATCCAAGTTGCTCTGAGCCCCAAGTGTTAGTCCAAGTTTGACACCAGCACTCAGTTGGCGGCAAAGCCTGCCTTGCTTGTTTTGTCTGTATCCACGCTACTCATGAGGCACATTTATACATTTCCTGCTGGAAAATTCTCCAGACACACCCCTCCCCAAGTCCATGAGTGCGTTATATTGCCTTTCTAAAATCTGCAGTGTTTTGAACTCCTACCCCATCTGGCTCCTGGGTTGTTGGGCGAGGGGTGAGCCTGTCTGCCTGTGTAGGAAGGCTGAGGCCCCGGTTGGGACGAGCGCCTCTGGGCTTTGGGGGCCTTCGGGGCCTCTTTTCCCATCTGCTCTGCATCCCTCCGCTCAGATACCAGGGCAGCAGTGGCTTCTCTTCCCTCGTCCCCACCCCGGGGCGGTGTGAGGGGACATCGGGGCGAATGGAAGGGCCTCTTTGTTGCCGCCCCTCAGCCCAGATCCCGGGGCTCCTGATGGGATAAGAAGGGAGTAGGCCGTGCAGCATTTGTGGGTCGGGTCAAGGCCACGCTTCCCTGAGTCTGAAGATCCGCTCACGCAGCGGCCACCCAAGCTCACCGGCTGCCTACCCGAGTGGGTGGCCTTCCGGGGCTGCTGGCACCTCCGTCTCCCTGGAGAAGCTGTGCCCGCGGCTCCTGCCTCGCCCTCACCTCCCGTGAGCGCAATCGTCGTGGTGTTCGCCTTGGTAACTGAGGTGCCAGCGCTGCAGCGGCTGCTCTAAAAGCAGAGCTGTCAGGGATCCGTGGGCTTCGTGCGCGCAGGGTCCGGGGTGGGGGGGTGGGAGGATCCTGGGGGTGGTGCCTGCTGCCTCGTTCAGCTACACCCACCTTCCCTTTCCATCCCCAGGGGCACAGGCAAGTGACAGGGCTGGGGCTTCTCTCAGGGGGGCCAGGAGAGGGCGGGGGGCCTGACGGCACCCAGGAGCAGCCCCGGGAGGGCGGAAGCTGCCTGTGATTTCACGGCACCTGCTCTGTCCCATGAGCTTGAGCCTGGTGTGTCTCTGAGCTTCTGTTCCTCTAATGAAACCCCAACCCTAGGCCACCGCCGGCTTCCAGGGCCATCAGAGGAGTTAGATGCTCCCTCCCGGAACGCGGGTCAGAGTCCCAACATTCTGACCCCATGCAGAGCCCCCCATGGACCAGGTGCCCCGCCTGCCCCACTGACTCTACCTGAACCAGTGGAGGAGGGTAGGGCCGTCCAGGACCCAGAGCACCATATGGCCCCGCCTCCAGCCCCCGCATCCCTTCACAGCTGCAGAACCGGCCACCTTGTCCCAGGTGAGATGTGGCACCGCAGGCGGCTGTTCCCTTCTCACCCCTGGAGACGGCAGAGCTGAGAACCCACCAGTGTCCTGACACTTTCAGGCGAGCTTCATGGTGGGCGCTGCCCTTGCCCTTGCCTCTGTGCCCCTGAGCGTGTGTGAGGCCCTGGCCCAGGACAGGTGTGCTCACCTGTGCCACCAGCCCAAGGCCGGGAAGGGTGGTGTCTCCTGACGGCCTGGCTCCAAGCAGGCCGGCCGCTGGGCCGGTCCAAAAATAAAGCCTCATTCCAATCCCTTTGCGTCTGACCTTCAGGGTGAACTCCGTTTGCATTTTTAATTGTGCTTTACTTGGGGCCAGGGCTTCATTTAATTCCTTCTTTTACTTTGTTACCAAAGCACCTGCCCTGTCTACACGCTCTACCCAGCCTTCACCTGGAGGGACCCCGTGGGCCTGCGGGGAGGGCGGGTTTCGCAGGCCTCACTAGCTGAGGACCTCCTGGGTCACGTTCAGCCTTCCTCATGGGCCGGTATGTGGAGCAGACGAGGGGCCCTGGTGCCCTTGCCGGCGTTTCCCAAGCCCCAGCGGCCCGAGGCCTTCTTGAAGCCCCTGAGAGGACGGCGTCCCGGGGCCAGTCCAGCTGGATGCCGAGCCCCACCAACTCAGCGGCAGAACTTGCTCCCGGCCCCTCCCTCCACTGACCCTCCCTCGGTCTGGACCAGGCCCCTTTCTGTCTCCATGGCCCGTCCAGCCCATCATCCCCCCAACCTCCACGATGGCCCCCAGTTTATCCCCCCTATTCCCTCAGGACACTTCCCATGCCCCTCCCTCACAGGCATCCAGGTTTAATCTAATTAATCGAGCAGCTCCTTGTTCGGAGTGCCGGTTTCCCCTTGACCCCGGATGAGCCCCACGGTCCCCCCTCCACACTCTCGGCCCCATGCCTGCCACCGCCCTGCAGGCCCCTCCCAGACCCCACCGCGTGGAGCCCTCGGCTGCCTCCTGCCTCTTGCCTCGGCCCAGACTCACTTTCTTTCTCTTTGGGCTGTGATGTCACTTTCTCGGGGAGGCTGTCCCTTTCTCCCCAGCCAGAGGGCTCCTGACCTCCCCTTCCTGTGACCGTCTTCATGCTCAAAGCCCCTTGCTTTGCCACCCCTTGCAGACGCTGACCTCTGGCCGCGACTGTCCTGGCCCGGCTCAGTCACATCTCTGGAACAGGGCGTCACCAAGGGTCACACTAGCCAGATGGAGGCGTGGATGAATAAATGCGTGATCAGGACAGCTTCCTTCAGGGGCCCGGGGCAGGGCCAGGAGAGGGATGGGGGTTCAGTGGAGGTGGGGGGAATCAGCGTGGGGACATGGGGGGTCAGAGTTAGCGCTGGAGCAAGAGGTGGGGACAGATGACAGAGGGTCTGGAGGGTCAAGCGGGCGTCTAAGAGGGCGAGGCTGGAGTGCAGGAGTCGGGGGCAGTAGCAGCTGGAGGCAGGCAGGAGGCTGGGGCCATGGCGGCGGGGGACGCAGTCTGCGGTGGCCCAAGTGGCGGGTGGTGGGGGGGCACGGCACAGGCTGCACCGACAGGCTCAGCGGTAGCCGGTCCCACGTCCGGAGGGTAGGGGTGGGGCGGCCAGCGGCAGCACCGCGGGAGCCCAGAGGGGTCAGCGGTCTCGTCACGGTGGCCAAAACGGCCCAGAGTGGGGCGCCTGGGCACGCGGCTACGCCGGACTCTGGGGAGAGGAAGGAATGGCCTCAGAGCTCCCGGCCGCTCTGCACCCACACCCTGGCGCATCGGCTCCCCTGCGGGCTCTGGATGGGCTCGGGCCCCAGGTGCCCTGGAGGCCTTCTCTGCCCACTGGGGACAGCAGTGATTCAGAGGAAAACAAGAGGCTTCCTCCTGAATGTCCCTCCTCGTTCCCTGCTGTCAGGTTTAGGAGAAATCCTGCCCGCCCCACCCCCCACCTGCCGTGGCCTGGAGGAGCAAGGGTGTGTGAGGTTCCCGGGGCTGCTGTAACAAGCGACCACAAGCTGGGGGACTTAAGACAGGGGGGATTTATTCTCTCGTAATTCTGGAGGCCCGAAGTCTGAAGCCAAGGTGTCGGCAGGGTCCATGCCTCTCTGCAGCCTCTGGTGCTGCCGGAGTCCCTGGTGTCCCTCGGCTTGTGGCCGCATCACTCCATCCCTGCCTCGGTGGTCACGTGGCTTCTCCCCGTGTGTCCATTTCCTTTTCTTCTAAGGACACCAGTCATGGATTTAGGGCCCACCCTAGTCTAGCATTTCATCTTAACTAATTACGTCTGCAAAGCCCCTGTCTCCCAATAAGGTTCCATTCTGGGGTTCTGGGTGGACATGAATGTGGGGGCGCTGTTTCCCAGAGGGCGAGCAGAAGAAGGGGGATGGGCAGAGCCACTGGGGGGCTTCCAGCAGTCGGCGTGTGCGGGCCACGAGACGCCTGTGTCGTTGGGTCCCCGTGCGGCCCCACCAGGGACAAACACGACCAGCACAGGCTGTCGGTGAGGTTAATCTGAAACCAGGGTGCGTGGCCCCCAGCTGCTCCGGGGTCAGGCTAAGCCCCGGAGGCACGTGGCAATTTGGGGAGATCTGGAGACTGCCTGGGAAGGGACAGAGAGCAGGAGGCCGGCCTGCAGCCTCCCCACGGGCCCTCGGCCTGGACCCGGGTCCCGGATTTGGGACCTCACCCGCTGTCTCCCTCTCCCCAGCCTCCAGCCTCCTGGTCACACGTCTTTTCTCCCAAGTCACCTCCTACAGGACACATTGCCCTCAGAAGCTGAAAGGGAGGCCATGTGCTCTTGTTGGGGGACCCCAGGGGTGGGGATGCTGGGTGGTTATGGAGGGAGCCGGGGGCCTCTGCCTGACCTGGGTGGCCTCCCTCAGGGCCGAGTGAGTAGGATGTAAGCCGAGCATAGAGGCCAGTGGAAGACGTCCAGGAGTCCTGGGCTCTGCACCTCCGGGGCCTCCCTGTGTCCGGCGTGAGTTCCTGGGACTGGTCAGGTCCAGCCCGCAGGGCCTCCCCCCTGTCCACCCCTGGCCTAGGTGCCCAGGACAGGCTCTGTCCCTGGCACCCTGCCTGTGACCAGAGGGCCTTGCGTTTCCAGGGCGATGAATGACATTGGCGACTATGTCGGCTCCAACCTGGAAATATCCTGGCTCCCCAACCTGGACGGTTTGATAGAGGGCTACGCCCGCAACTTCCGGCCTGGCATCGGAGGTGAGAGTGGCCGTCGGGCTCGGGCAGACCCTGGGTCCAGTGTGGGTGTGAGCCCTGCTTGGCTCTGGGCTGGCGCAGAGGCCCGCTCCCCTGAGGGGTGTGCCCGAGCTCCTGCACCAGCCCCCAGGGAAACGGCTAGGAAGGTGGATCTGCTCAGGCCTCAGGCTGGTCTGCACCAAGACGGCCTTCCCTGCAAAGCCCCTGGCTGTTCCCTGTCCCGCCTTCTGGGGAATTCGCTGGCCTGGCTGAGCGGCCGGGGGTGCTGGGCCCTGGCCTCAGCCCCACCTGCCTCGGGCCTGGCTCCTTCCTCGCAGGCCCCCCTGTGAACGTGGCACTCGCCATCGAGGTGGCCAGCATCGACCACATCTCTGAGGCGAACATGGTAGGTCCCACCGGCCTCCGCCCCGCCCCCGGCCGCGTGCCCTAGGAGCGAGCGGAGGGGCTGACGGCCGGGCCTCTGCGTCCCCCCACCCCCACAGGAGTACACCATGACGGTGTTTCTGCATCAGAGCTGGCGCGACAGCAGGCTGTCCTACAACCACACCAATGAGACTCTGGGCCTGGACAGCCGCTTCGTGGACAAGCTGTGGCTCCCTGACACCTTCATCGTGAACGCCAAGTCCGCCTGGTTCCACGATGTGACGGTGGAGAACAAGCTCATCCGGCTGCAGCCCGACGGGGTGATTCTCTACAGCATCCGGTGAGCCCAGCCGGCTGCCTGCCCACCCACCCCCCACGGAGCGCACCGCTGGGAGCTGGGGGGATGGGGGGTGGGGGGTGGCGGTATTTATATCCCCCGGCAACCAGCAGCTGCGCAGGAAGCCGAGGTTGCTGGCCGGAAGCCAGCAGAGGCCGCTATTTGGCTAACGCGTGCCCTCGTCTTTTTAAATTGAGGTGAAGTGCACATAACATCAAATCAAGCATTTAAAAGTGAACAATTCCGCGATACTTAGCACATCCCCCATGTTGTGCAAACATCACCTCTACCCACTCGCAATACATTTCACCCGAAAGGAGACCCTGTGCCCGTTAGCAGTCACTCCCCATCTCCCGTCTCCAGCTCTGCAAACTGCCAATCGGCTTTCTAGCTTCATGGATTTGCCTATTCAGCACATTTCACACAAAAGTAATCATACGCTACGTGACCCCTTGAGTCTGCTTTTTTTCACTTAGTGTAGTGTTTTCGAGATTCATCTATGCTGTGACATTTATCAGAATTTCCTGCCTTTCGATGGCAGAGTGACATTCCATTGCATGGATACGCCAGTTTTGTGTATCTGCTCCTCCGTGGACGGACAGCTGTGCTGGTTCCACATTTGACTGTTGTGAGCTGTGCTGCTGTGAACACACGTGTACGTGTATCGGTTTGAATGTGTGTTTTCTGACACACGCCTTTTAAAAGTGGACTTAATTGCCAACACTTTAAAGATCAGGAGATTTACATAAGAATCTAAATTCTCTTGGAAAACCAGCACACTTGGCAACACCAGCCTTTTCCCAGGCTGCATGGTCAGTGGGGACGCCTAGAGGCCGTCCCCAGGGGCAGACCAGGGGGCTCAGGCTGGACCCGCCTTCCTGGCCGCAGGCTTAGCCAGCCAGCTGTTCTGAAGGACGAGGAAAGTGAGTGAAATCCGGTTCTTGATCCCCGAAGACTCACAGAGATCTGTAACGTGGCCACAGTTTCCAGTTTCCACCCAAATGCCGGCAGCTTGCCGGCAAGACCAAAGGCAGCCTGCTGCCGCCCCGTGAGGAGGCCGTGCTGGCCGGGTGCAGGAGCGTCTCTGCCATGTTGGGCCAGAGAGACGCCGGCTGCCGGGGGCTGGCCTCATCCCGGGGACCCACCGGTGTGTTGTCTGGGCAGAATCACCTCCACGGTGGCCTGCGACATGGACCTGGCCAAGTACCCCATGGACGAGCAGGACTGCATGCTGCACCTGGAGAGCTGTGAGTGCGGGGCGGCGCGGGGGCGGGGCGCAGGGCGGGGGCGGGGCAGAAACAGAAGGAAGAGAAGGAAGAGAGGGGGCCGGAAGGCCCTCCTGCTGCGGGTCAGCGCCCTGCCCAGGACGGCCGGCCCTGGAGGCCAGACAAGACGTGTGCCTGTGTCACTGGGCCACGCCTGGCAAGGGCGACCTGCCCTTTGGCCAGCTCATCTGGCCTTGCCCACCTTTCCGAGGTGCCAGGCGTGGTCCCAGGCCTCCTTGCTCCCTGCCTCTGTGTATCGAGCTCCCAGCACAGGCAGGGCAGTCCTGCGAGGGCTGCCAGGGGCTGGGGAGGGGGCGCCAGGCTCTGCGGCCCATGTGGGCTCTCCTGCAGACGGCTACTCGTCCGAGGACATCGTCTACTACTGGTCTGAAAACCAGGGGCAGATCCACGGGCTGGACAGGCTGCAGCTAGCGCAGTTCACCATCACCAGCTACCGCTTCACCACGGAGCTGATGAACTTCAAATCGGGTAACGCGGCCTCTCGCGGCCTCTTCCTTGTGAGCCCCGCTGGTGGTTTTCTAGTGCTTTCCGCAGAGCCACTAGCCGGCCCCGAGGGCCCCCTGAGGCTGCAGCTGGAAAACCGCTGGTCGGCGCAGGCTGTGCCTGGCCCAGCCGCCCGGGACGAGCCCTAGTGCGGGCCCGGATCAGGTTTCCTCCGCCTTACTCCTCGCTTCTTCATTGCTTCCCGGGGTTTGAGGGGTGCCGGGGGGCTCCAGGGCCAAGCCTGTGTTGTCTCCCGGCCCCTCCCGCCCCTGCTGCCCGGTCATCGGAGCCAGCGAGCCCAGGCTGGCTCCTTCCTCGAGCTGGGCTGTGCACAAGCAGGGCAGGAGAGGGGTGCACTGCGCTCTGGGAGGGGCCCGCGGGCCAGAAACAAGGCCGGAATCTTTCTCCTCCCCCTCCTCTGGTGGCCCTGCCGCAGGGCCGGACCCTCTCCTGACCCATCAGGCTGTGGGGGGAGGTGGGCACAAGGGTCTTCCTCTCTTTGGAGGCCGGCAGTGGCCCCAGTTCCCGCTCAGCGCCCCTCTCCCCGAGCACTGCCCTGGGTGGTGGGCCTGGTGCTAACGGGGGTCTCCGGCAGCCGGCCAGTTCCCCCGGCTCAGCCTGCACGTCCACCTCCGGAGGAACCGGGGCGTCTACATCATCCAGTCCTACATGCCCTCCATCCTCCTGGTCGCCATGTCCTGGGTCTCCTTCTGGATTAGCCAGGCCGCAGTGCCCGCCAGGGTGTCTCTAGGTACGGGGCCCTGGCCTCTCCCCCCGCGGGAGCTGGTGGAAGGAGGGAGTCTGGGAGCAGGGCCCTAACCCCACCTGTCCTGAGCACAGGCCTTGCCTTGCAGTCCCTCGGGCCCACTGTCCTGGGGCAGTGGCCAGCCGGGCCGGGCCTGGTGACAGGAGCCTGACCTGCACCCGGGTGGGTTCCAGTAATGGCACCACCTGTTCCCACAGGCATCACCACGGTGCTGACCATGACCACACTGATGGTCAGTGCCCGCTCCTCCCTGCCGCGGGCGTCGGCCATCAAGGCGCTGGACGTGTACTTCTGGATCTGCTACGTCTTTGTGTTTGCCGCCCTGGTGGAGTACGCCTTCGCCCACTTCAACGCTGACTACCGGAAGAAGCAAAAGGCCAAGGTCAAGGTCAAGGAGCAGAGGGTCGAGGTGAGGCTGGGGGTGGAGTGGGGTTCTCACGTTCAGGACGAAGGACAGCGCCCCCGCCCAGCACCAGGGAGGGTCAGCGTTGCCTGCGGGGCAGGGGGCACTTTTTCCTGTGCTCAGCCTGGGACCTGCTCTCCCAGTAGAGCCGCTGGCCTGGGCCGGGGGTCCTGCCCCTCGCTCGCCAGCCACTCAGCCCGCCCCTCCCCCTCCCCACACAGATGGACGTGAAGAATGCCATCGTGCTCTTCTCCCTTTCGGCCGCGGGCGTCACCCAGGAGCTGGCCGCGTCCCGCCGGCAGTGCCGCGCGCCCGGGAACCTCATGGGTTCCTACAGGTCGGTGGAGGTGGAGACAGAGGAGACGAAGAAACAGGGGCCCCAGGGGGGCCTCCGTGCGCTTTTCAAGCCCATCGACGCGGACACCATCGACATCTACGCCCGTGCCGTGTTCCCCGCGGCCTTCGCCGCCGTCAACGTCATCTACTGGGCCGCGTACGCCATGTGAGGCCGGCTTCGCAGGTCCCATGCCCGGGACCTCCTGGGGGAAGGACCCCCGGGGCGCTCTGCGTGTTTCACAGGGGGGAGGACCACGGGCCACATAAAAGGAGAGGAAGGCCTCAGCCTCGCTCAGCACCCCCAGGCTCTGTCCCCACCCTCACCCAGACCCCTGGTCTTTAGAAGACGGCCCAGCAGCCCAGCCTCCTGACCTGGGAGCCAGGCAGGCACCGGGCCCCAGGGAGCTTTGCGTCTGACTCGGAAAAGGATCCTGATTCTGGGACTTAGCTCTGTGGGTTTGGACCACGGAGGGGGAGGAGGCCGGGCATGGAAGGTACGCATCTTCTCGGTGAGAAAGCGGGAAGGCCTTTGGTCCCAGCATGAAATAAAACGGAGCCTTTGGCCGCTGCTTAAATTCACTGTGACCTCCTCTGCTGGAGCCTGGAAGGCTCTCCTCCCACTAGCTCGACGGGCTCAGGACAGAGGGACTTGGGGACCGAGACTTGAGGACAGAGGGGCTGGGGGGAGGCACGGGGGCTGGAAGAGTCACTCACCCCCAGTCCCTCGGGTGCATGGCCGGGGGTGCCATCTCAGTGCCTTCTGTACGTGGTGATGGGAGAACAGAGACAACCAGGTCCCCATGAATACCCCGCCCCCTCCCACATCTGCTGCCACCACAGGGCGCCAGGGTCGCAGCTCTCAGCAAGGGGCCCGGCTCACCCCTGCACCAGAGCAGGGCAGGTCCTCACACTCAGAGGGGACAGAGGCGACTAGAGCGGCACCTGTGCAGCCAAGCTGGGTCGGGAACGCCAGGCCCCGCGCTCTGCTGTGATCAGCCGGGCCACGACCCCGCTGGCCCTGAGGTGCCCCCGCAAACCACCTCGAGGGGCATGTGACGGTGACTTTGTGGGAATCAGAAAGTGTGCCCTGCTGGGCCACCTGCCCAGGGTGTGCTCTGTCCCCAGGCCACGGGAGCAGGCGCTGGGGATGCTCACCCACTGCAGGGCTTAGCTGGCAGAGTGACCCCTGAGGCCAGGTGGTCCAGCCAGGGCTGCAGGGCCCAGCGGCCCCCCGCGGGAGCAGCCGTGTCTGAGGCCTGCCTCCCGCCCAGGGCTCACACCTCGAGCTCAAAGGCCCCTTACCTCCTGAGGACGCCTCCTTGCGCCAGGCTGCCCCTTGGGCCCCCGCTCTAAAGGGCTAGGCTGCAGGGCTGGGCAGGCTCGTCCCAGGGGGCAGGACCGCCCAGGGAGCAGGGCCTCCGGGCCCCAGAGTGACTGACGTGGGAGCAGCAGAAAGCAGGTGGCCGAGATGCGGCAGAGCCCGGATCTGGGTCGGCCAGGGCCCCAGGCCATGCCTGGCCAGCTCTGACAAGAGGCCAGTGACGCCTCTTTCTCCCCTTCCCAGATGGGCGCCCTCTGGCCTGTGTGTCTGCAGCAGCGTCCCTGCTCCCTCCTCCTGGAACACGGAGAGTGGCCCGGGGATGGGACGTCCAGGCCCCGATGGCGTCCTGAAGCTACTGGGCTGGGCCCGAGACCGCCCACAGCACCCCCGCCCCTGGCACCCGGGGTCCTGCCCTAAGGCCTGCCTTCCACTGGGGCCTCTGGCGGATGCGCGGGTGGGTTCAAGGTTCCCGGAACTGCTGTGCTCACCTGGGTCCGCTGCCAGGACCCTGCCCGCCCCGGGGCCCGCCTCCCCCCCGCCTTCTTCACGGCTCGCAGGCTGCCCTCCTTCTGCTGTGCGGTACCCACAGGGAGCTATTTCGAGCTGGGCTTTGTGGCCGCCTTGGGCACCCACGCAGCGAGGCCCGCCCGGGCAGGAGCCTTCACTCAATTCTGCAACCGGCAATCACTCCCTCTAGCCTGCAGGCTGCTATTTCTGCCCACATGTTTACAGGGCCAGGAAGAGGGACGGGAAGGGCTGATGCTCTTGAAATGCGAGTTCTATTCCGGCGCTGATGACACGAGCAGATTGAAGGCCAGGGCGGATCAAGGTTCGCAGCTGAGAGGAGCTGGCTTGGGCAGGGGTGGCAGCGCTTCCTGAGCCGGGGCACCGGGGCCAGGTGGCCGGGTGGGGCGGTGGCCTGGGCTCTGCGTGCGCCTCATTCCAGCAGGGACGGTCTTTGGGGGCTGTCAGCTTCCTTGTCTGTGTTCTCCTGTGGAGGCCCACGTAGACTCCTAAATGCTCCCCTGAGCCTGGGACAGCTTCTTCCCCGAGGCTGGAGGAGGCAGGGCCCCAGGTCCCTTCCGTCCCCTGTAGCAGGGGGAAGACCAGCACTGACCCCTCCCCCTTCCAGTGGGGCACAGGCCTCACCGTGGGCAGCCCACACCTGGGGGCGTCGTTTGGGTTCCCTCAAAAGCAGAGCTTGAGACAAGGACCTGGTAGAGGAAGTTTATTTGGGGGGAAATTAGTTTCCTGGAGTGGCCGTAGCAAAGTGCCACAGGCTGGGAGGCTTAAAGCAACAGAAATTCAGGGAATTCCCTGGTGGTCCAGTGGTTAGGACTCTGCACTTTCACTGCTGTGGCCTGGGTTTGATCCCTGGTTGGGGAACTAAGATCCCACAAGCCACACAGCACGGCCAAAAAAGAAGAGAAAAAGATAAAAGAAGAACTCATGCTCTTACAGTTCTGGAGGCCAGGAGTCTAAGATGCAGGTGTGGGCAGGCTGGGCTCCTGGGTGCTCTGACGGCAAGCCTGTCCCTGGCCTCTCCCCAGTTCCTGGCACTGTTGGCAATTCCTGGCGCCCCTCGGCTTGATGGACGCATCACCCCGTCTCTGCCTCTGTCAGCACGTGGCTTCTCTCTGTGTGTCCCTCCTCTTCTCGTAAAGGCACCTGTCGTCGGATTTGGGGCTCCGTAATCCAGGGTGACTTCACCTTAACTAATTATAGCTGCAAAGCCCCTATTTCCAAATAAGGTCACATTCTGAGGTTCTGGGTGGACGTGAATTGGGGGGGACGCCGTTTAACCCAGTACGGAGGGTGACACCCCAGATGCAGGAGCAGGGTGTCGGGAGCACGGAGGAGGGAGGGAAAGTCTACAAGGAAGCAGTGACTCGGCTGCTACGAGGCAGCAGCCACCAGGTCCCATTCCACTGGGGACCCCTGCAGAGCCCTGGGGAGCGGGCCCCGAATAGTCCTTTCTTTAAAAAATTCATTTATTTATTTGGCTGAGCCGGCTCTCAGTTGTGGCACGCGGGATCTTTAGTTGCTGCATGCGGACTCTTAGTTGCAGCACGTGGGATCTAGTTCCCTGACCAGGGATCGAATCCGGGCGCCCTGCATTGGGGGTGTGGAGTCTTAGCCACTGGACCATCAGGGAATTCCCCCAAATTGTCCTTCTGAAGAAGAAGGGTCTGGGGCTTTACCACCAACTCCCACCCCCAGGGCTGAAGGGCACCCCTGACGCTCTGGAGGGCGCAGGAGACGCTGCACCTTACACTGGGGGCAGCTGCCAGAAGTCACCCCCACGGCGCTCACGCCTGCTCAGGGTGGCACTGGTCCTTCAGGGTGGCAGCTCTCACGGCAACAGCAACAAATGACAAGGACGTTTAGTGGAACGAGCCACAGTCCGTGCCACGGCTGTGGCCAGCCTGGGGCCATGATAAGAGGCATCCTCCCCCTGCCCCGCACCGTCCCTGGCCGGCACTTCTGCTCGCTAAGGTCACCTCTTGGTGCAGTGACCCACGCTGTATGAGGGCTGGTGCCACCTCTCGCAGACGGTCCACCCCTAGTCACAGGTGAGCTCCCACATCAATAAACTGTCCCCTGTCCAGCCTTATGTCCACCCCCGCCCCCCAATCCAACACCTTCCACAGCTGCTCCCACACGGCCAAGCACGTGTGAGCCGCGAGCCACAGGTTCTCCATACATACGCCCGCTCAGGCTGTTGGGACTCCGTCCCGGCTGTCGGTCTGGATGCAGTGAGGGAAGGCGGTGGGGGGTGGGTAAGAGTCTGAAGAGCGTGAGAGGTGGGGTGGGTCGTGTCCCCCAGGAGATGTGTTAAGTCCTCCTTTCTGGTACCTGTGTGTGTGATATTGGATATAGGGTCCTTGAAGATGCAGTTAAGATGTGGGTTTAGATGAAGTCCTACGGGATCAGGGTGGGCCTTAGATCCAACCCCTAGTGTCCTTATTTACAAAGAGGACACAGTGAGACAGGGAGACGCCTTGTAGAGACAGAGGCAGAGAGGTGTCTACAAGCCAAGGAGCCCAAGGATGGCCAGGAAAGCACCAGAATCTAGGGAGAGGCTGGCAGGGATCCTCCCTGCTGCCTGGAGAAGGAACCAGCCCTGCCCACACCCTCATCGTGGGCTTCTGGCCTCCAGACTCTGGGAATAGATTTCTGCTGTCTTAAGCACCCCTCCGGTTTGTGGTCCTTTGTTACAGCATCCACAGAAAACTCATACAACAAGCACCCTTTGGCAAAGGCATCCATCTCAGATGTACTTTTAGGGACCCCTGACAAGGGAAGCCTCTTTCCCACAAACAAGCGGGATACAACTCGGGGGTACGAGACCCTCAGGTGAACTCACTCCTAAGGACCCCGCACCTCAGGCACTATTCCCCCCCATCAGCGTCCTGATCTCAACTCGAGAGGCCTGGCGAGGCGCGCGGGCCGTCCTCGGGGGGGTCTGTCGCCTCACCTAGGATTGGACCTGGGGCCTGACGGTCAGCACCCCCCGCCATCTTGCTGCAGGAGACAGGGTGGCCTGGAGAACTTTCTGGCTCTCCCCGCCTGCCCTGAGGCCACGGTCGGCTCCAGAGGCAGCAGAGGGAGGTATGCAGGCCTCCTCTCACCTCCCATGTTCCACCAGCGAAGCCAGGCTGTTGTCATGACACCACTGAGTGGCAACCCCACGACTCTTCCAAGACCCAAAAGCAGCATCTGTGCGAGGACTTCAGTGTCCGGGGTGACCTTGGGAAGTGACCCCAGGACACAGGAGCAAGCAAGGTGGGGAGATGGAGGAGGAAAAGCCAGTGGAGTGCGGTTACTGAGCTGTCTCTGCAGGGTGGGGTTTCCATCCCCGGAGCCCCTCTGAGGGGCCCCTCGCCACGGTCCCCTGAGGATGGATCAGCCGGGTCCCCTCCCCCCACACCCACCCCCGGCCGAGGGCTGCCCCCCCCCCCCCCCAGGACATTAAGCCTCCACCCTTTCAGGCTGCCCCACCTCAGGCTGAGCAGGTCAGAGGAAGTCCCAGGCGGGACAGCGGTGGAGATGGAATGCTGGCCGTGAGCTCGGGGACTGTCCCGCTGCTGCTCTGAGGTTGGAAGTGAGCTGAGGGGACCTGGCCCAGGTGTCAAGAGCCGCTACAAGGAGGTTCTGGATTCCCAGGGTAACAGGGTGATCGTTTGGGGGAAAATGAGCGCGTCCTGCCTCCCCAGGTATGGCCCCTTGGTTGAGAAGTCCTGTACACACAGCGGCTGAGAGTGTGGGCTCCGGACTTGAATGCAAGGTCGTGTAACCTTGGGCAAGTGACCCGCCTGCCCCAGGGACCGTCACCTGTTAAATGGGGAAACGATGGTATATGGTTGTCGTGAACATTAACTGCTATAATTAATAAAAGGCACCTACAGCGGTGTCTGTACCTTGTCCCACTCAGTAGGTGCTACTTATGGCTATTGGTTGGCCCAAGGCACACGTCTTGCTGGGCTGCAAGGCGATTAGCCTGGTACAGGAGACACACAAAAGGTTAGTGTTTGGGTTTAGATACTCGAAATAGGATTTGCAGCGAAGACAGTACACTTGCAATCTGGGCTGTGTCTTGAAAATTCCCTGCAATCTCTTAGGTCCCATTGAGCACAGCAAGGGCACTTCTAGGAGATGCTGGGGGTGGGGAAGGGCGTGCTGCCCTGCGGAGGAGAGTCCGTCCTGAGAAATGCGAGAGCCCCCCTCTCCCAGCCCAGGGGGCTGCAGGAAGGAGAAGAGGATGGGGGAGGAGGAGGGGGCTCCCCCAGGCTCACGGGAGCTGATGTGTACACGTCTCCCTGATGCCAAGTTCAGTGAATTCACGCCGTGGAACTGGGCAAACACTATACCCGGGGCTTTGATTTTCGGGGAGCTGGTGTACCAGCACGGCAAGTGGTGTGTGACACACGGGAGAAGGGACACCCCTGTCCCCATTCTGGACTCAATACAATTTAGAGGTGGAGTGGCGAGGCCAGACAGTGCGATCAGACCAGGCGGGTGGTCCAGCCTCTGGGCTGCCCGCCCTGGTCCACTGAGGCTGAGTGAGGGGACCCTCGAGAGAGGCTGGGGCTCCACGGAGGCCAAGGAGCTGAAGGACAACAAGGCAGAGGCCTGGAAGGGTCGCCAGCCGGGACACCGAGAGCAGGACACCCCTCCTGGGAGGCCTGCTGGGTCCCGCCAAGTCAGGAAGCCATGTCCCAACTTCCTGCTGGGAGACTGCGCTCCACGGGACTCTGGGTCTCTGCACATCTTATGAGCAAGACGCTACCTGCCTTTTGTCCTGCACTGTCTCTCCAAGGAGGTCTGTTGCACACACAGCTTGGACTTGTCCCCGCAGGGGAAGGGGCAGGGTTTTCTGCCTGGTATAAAATACTTGGTGACTGGACCTCAAGTTCATCTCCTATAACGGAACCTGCTGTGCACGTGGCGTCCACCTGGGCTGCCTCCCTTAAGGTGGCCCCTCCCTGGGTGGGCCCAGGTGCCCGAGCACCTGGATGGGGTAGCTGTGGGTTTAGTGTCCTTGGCCTGGGGTGCCCGCAGCCCCCCTCTCCCAGGTACCAAGGGCCCCACGCCCCAGGCCCGGCCTTCGAGCAGTCCTGGGAACCGTCTGGCCAGGCTGGGTGGCTTCCCCCCAGGGTGACCTTGAAGGCACAGCTCTCGGGACTCCCCTGAGGCGCCGTGCGGATGGGGGGCAGATGGGCACGGAGGGGCCTGCCCTGGGATCTGCGCTGGACCCTGGAAGGTGCTGCATCTCCCAGGGCTGCAGAGCCTCAGCCACCTACCCACCCGGGTGGGAGCTGCAGAGATGAAGTGAAGTCCCATCCCGAAAGCAAGTGTTAACCCCACCTGCTCTTCCACGGCGAGGGTCATCGGGGGTCAGAGAGGGCAGAGGGCTGCCTCTGGGTGCAGCTCGTTTTCCCTTGGGGACGGCAGCCAGGGCCCTGTGTCCACAGGAGGCTCCTGACCCTGGGTGACAAGGTCCCGGTGACCTTCTCCCTGCGTGGGGGAGCAGGGACGTTTCCCTCGGGCAGAGGCGCCTGAACGGCCCCGCTGGACGGGGCCCTGCTTGTCCATCTGCTGGCTTCTGGGGCCACCCAGCAGGGGTCCTGGCAGAGCTGCTCCTGCCTGGCCCGGGTGAGCACAAGCTCGGGTGTGTGCACGTGTTTGCACACGCATGGACCTGTGTGTTGTGTTGCATGTGTGTGTGCCTATGAGTGTGCAACTTTCCATCCAAAGGTCATGCGGACCCCGTGGCTAGGCAGGTCACCTCCCACGTTTGCGCCTGCAGCTGACACGGGGACAGCTGGTTTGCAAACGTTTGCATTTCCAGTTCTTTTCTTAAAGCAGACTCCCAGAAGTGGAATGATTGGACCCAATGATGCAGACGTGTTTTGTGCACTTGTCTCTGGAAGGTGGTCCCAGCTGCACCTCCCCTGCTGGACGGGGGCCTTCTGCGCGCCCTCCAACCCCAGGCTGGGGTTAAAGGCAAGCAGTGTAGAAGCAATGCTGGGCTTCGGGCCACGCCCACCTGGGGGCCGCAGCCTCACGCTCTGACGGGCGGGCTCAGCGAGGCGGTGGCACCTCAGCCCGGTGAGTCCTGATGCAGGTGGCCTGGTGTGGACAGGCGAGGATGGGCGAGGAGCTCGGGCGGAGAGTGGGAGACCTGTCTCGGCTCTGCCACCGTGTCTCCCTGTGATGCCTCATGTGGCTAAAATAGCGCTTGCTCCGTATTGCCATGGTGACCGTTCTTTGGGTGCTGCCGGCACGGCAGGCTCGATTTGGGTTGTAAACACAATCCCAGGCCGACTTGGGGACAGGAAAGCGGGACAGACTCCATTTCCCAGCGGCCTCAGGACAGGAAGCGCCCCTCCCTCCACGATGCTCCGACCTGCTTGTCCTAGGCCCTGCTCTGCGGGCACGCCTGGCCTGAAAGGAGAGATGTGCGCCTGTCCCCATTGGCCTGGGCAGGTCTGGTCCCAGCCCTGAGACCCTGGACAAAGCACTAGGCCACCCTCACCCTCAGTGTCCTCCTCCAGAGAACGGGGCACGTCCTAGGGGTGATGCCTGGCGCAGGGTCTGACCCTGGGGGTGCCTTGCCTCGCGGTCCTCACCCGTTCAGTGTGAGGCTCAGCCATGAACGTGTGGGAAGTGCCTGGCTCTGCAGCCTCCAGCCCCTCCCAGGCAAGCAGTCAGGGTCCCGCCAGCCCCTCTCCAGCCCTGGACACAGCAACCCCCGGTCCCTGCTTCCTGCCTCTGCGGACGCGGCCTCTCCCAGCACCTTCTCTAGCACACGCACACGGAGACTGTCTGTCTGGGTCCAACCCGCAGACAAGCCTCGCCGTGCTTTGAAACAGGGACCATCAGTGTAACTGACGGTTAAGCTGAGAACGCGCCACTGCAGGGGGAAGACAGGGCTGAGGTCCTCAGAGGGGTGACCTTGCAGCGGCCCCTCCCGGGGCTGGACTCCGGCCCCGCCCAGGACCCCGCGAGCAGCTCCGCGCCTCCGGCCGTGTCCCCGCCGCGCCCTCTGCCGGGAACGCGCAGCACTGCGCCCGCGGGAAGGCGCCTGCGGGGGGCGGGCTCCGATGCGGCTCCACACCCCGCAAGGCACCGGCCCCGCCGCGGCGACGCACCTGCTCCAAATGCCGGCAGTGCCGGGGGGGAAACCGTCACCCTCTCCTGAAGGAAGCCCTTTGGGTACACACAGCCCCCCCCCCCGGGTCTGCCCCACGCCGTAAGCCGTCCTGCTCCCTGGGCCCCCAGGGCCTGTCTCGGGCCGCCCGGACCCCTCTGCTCCTGCCCCACCCCTCCCGCCCTCAGGCCCCACAGCCAGCCTCCCTTTCCGGGCCCTAGGCAGACCTCGCTCTCTCCGACCAAGCTGCCAGGTCTGTGACCTGTCGCCCGCCAGGGTGCAGCGCCCAGTCGGCCCGCAGTCGACCTCCCTTGAATAAATGAAGGAGCAGGTGAAACGAATGTTGACATCGAACCCGTGTCTCCAAATCCCGAGATCCGAGACGAAGAAAGGAAACACCTGCGGCCCATCCCCCCCACAGCTGCGCGTGCCAAGCGCCTGTCCGCGGGCGTCGCGGGCTCTCCCGTGACCTGCGTGCTCCTCGCCAGGCCCCGCCCGGGTCAGTGTCACGCCTGGCGGGATGCTGGCTCCGGCTGTCACCTCTTCCTGGGCAGCCCCAAGCGCTGAGTGGGCACAGACGCCGCCTGTGAGCTTTGATGGGGAAGGCCCCCGGACGGGGTTCTGAGAAGGACCCCTCGGGAGGGACCACCGACCCCCACGGGAGACTCTGCCTCTGTCTGATGAGGCTCACCGAGCGTAAACTCCAGCTGCCTTTCACCTTTCACCTAGAGGAGCTCAAAGTTGTTGAAAGTACTCAGAAAGAACATTTAACAAAGAAAATCAGGGGGCGAGCCACACGCTGGGGGCCCACTCTGCCCTCTGCCGGCCCCGCCCACCTCCTCCCCGCGGTCCCACAGCGGGTGGGATGCACAGGCTGCAGCCCTGCCCTGGGTCCCAGGTGACAGGTGACAGGAGGGGCAGAAGGCCCGGCTGTGTTGCGGGGTGGGGGGGCCGGGCAGGGGGAAGTTCTCCTCTCCCTGCACCTGCCGTGCTGTCGGACCTCTGCAGTGAGCCATCGTCACTTTTATAATCGGCTAATAACAACACACATTTGTACTTTTCACTTTGGAAATAATAGGTGTTTGTGATCATGAAAGTATATGAGAGCTTTGTGGAAAATTGGGAAATACGGAAAGTGCCCAGAGTGAAAAGGACCAGCCCTCAGCTGCCGGGCCCCTTGCGGGTCTGTCCCGCCTGTGCCTCCGTCCAAGGGTCACTGCCGCTCCGCCCCAGGTGACATCATTAGGCTGCAGCCTGCCGACGGGTGGGCCCCAGAACAGGCCCGGGCTCCCAAGAGGACGACTGGTCCCAGCGTTTCTGAGGGGTCTTCACCCATTTGTTCATTCATTCATTCATTCCAGGTGTGCCAGATGCCTGATGCGGTGGGGATACAGCGGTGACCCAGGCTGACGGGATCCCAACCCCGCCAACTACCCAAACACCCCATGCCCGTGGCCAGGATGCAGGGCGAGAAGTGGATGCCAGGCAGGCTCAGCTGCCTGTCGCTCAGTCGGGACCAAGCCCTCTGTCCTCGAGGCCCTGAGAGGGATGGCTCAGTGGCCCTGCCCTCTGGAGGGGGTCTGCTGGCCTGGGCAGCAGGTCGTTGTTTTGCAGAACTTGTTGGTAGGGGGAGGGTCCTTCACCCTCCCCTCTCCGGCGGCCTCAGGGAAGTGCTCTGGGCACCGCAGGCAACCCATGTGCCCTCACCCGGGCCTGGGGCTAGACGAGGTGGGGGACCCCTCCCCTCCCGGAATACGCCTTTCTCCTCCCCAACGCCCATGGGGAACAGAGGCCCCACTCTCCAAACCCACCTGACCCTGAGCAGGCAGCTACTGGCCCCCCCTCGGACTTCCTCACCAGTACTGGGTGACCCAGCTTCCAGACTCCAGGACAGAGGGCCCCATGTGGCATTCAGGTCTGCAGGCGGCGGCCAGCACCCATGGGGCCACCTGGGATGCTCGGAGCTCCTACCCTGACCAGGGCTTCCCTGGTTAGAAAGGGCTCTTGTGTCCGGTGGGGCCTTGGATGGGGCATGTCCAGGAGATGGTGCCCAGAGAAGGGACCTTCGCTAGCCCGTGCTGCCAGCAGGGGGAAGAGGGCATCAAGGACTGGACCCCCGGCCCCTCCTCCTCTGCCCTCACCACGCTCTGAGGCAGGAAGTCAGAATGGGGGGGGACGGGGGGCGGGGGTGGTGCTGTGGGACGTCTTGCTCTCCTCGGCCCGTCAGGACGTGCCCAAGGCCGTGTGCCAGGCTGGGCTCCCGGTGGCCCAGGGGACACAGCCACAGTGCTGGCCGTGGGGCCAGGTGAGGGGCTGGCACAGGGCGCTGCATCCCACACACTCACCTCTGGGCCACAGGTTCCTGCTCCCTCCTGTGAGCGCCATGCTGCTCCCCTCACATGACAAACCCTCGGACCCCTCCCCTTCCACATGCACCTGACAGCCAGGGAACTCGGTGCCCACGCCGGGGCGTGGAGGAGTGCCCACGGGGTGGGGTCGGGAGCAGACTAACACGGACGTCAGGGATGTTGAGTAGAGACTCAAGGGAAGTGTGGGTCTGGGCAAAGGTGCCACAGCACGTGCGAAGGCCCTGAGCCAGGAGGGAGCCAGGGGGCCGGTGTGGAAAGAGCCACATGAGGCTGGCGCGAGACTGGGCAGAAAGGCCTGGGGTCCCTGAGGACGATGCAGACCACTGCAGGTCTTGAACACCAGAGAGATGGACACAGATGGACTTAGGTTGGACCAGGTGGCAGCAGTGGAGGTGATCGACATGGCAGGAACCCGGAGCTGCCGGGATCTGCAGATGGTGGTGGGTGTAAGAGGGAGAGAAAGCAAAGGAAACCCCAGGAGTTTTGAGGTGAGAATGAGGAAGGAAGGGGTGGGCGCCCTGAGGTGGAGGATGGCATGTCGGGGAGCTCTGGCGGAATGAGAGGTGTGATGGTGGGGGAATCAGCCCAGCGGGGCCATCTGAGCTTGGGATGGTACTTCGAGCCCTAAGTGGACACGAGCAGCTCAAGGGCTTGAGAAGCACCCACGACTGAGGCGGGGGCGGTGGGGACGCATTTAGAGGCTGACGAGGAAGCGGCAGAGGCACAGGGGAGAGACAGCAGCGTCCTAGGGTGAGGACACTGCCAAGGGTCAATGCAGAAAAAGCTGACAGTTGGCAGTGTACTTAAAACACAGGAGGTGGTAGTGACAGTGGCCTCAGAGAAAGTGGCAGGAAAGAGAAAGTGGAGATAAGGGCTGCAGAAAGTTCTGGGCAGGAGTTTGTTGTAGAGAAGAGCAGAGAAATGGGCAGGTGGGTGGATGGCTATGGGGCGCAGAGGGCTCTGTTTTTTAGGACGGAGAGTTCACAGCACCCTAAGTAGGTGAGAGGTGGGCTGTCAACAGGTTTCTCTGTGTCCATCTCTAGGGAGAATATGGGTCCTATGACCATAGGGACTATGTCCATGTGGTTCTCCAGGGACACCAGCACCCTGTACTAGGAGGCGCCGGGAAGCTCTGTGGAATGAAAGAGTGAATGAGAAATCCTTACAATTGTCCAGGTGAAGAGTGGTGAAGGCTTAGCCGGGACTGGAGTCGGGGGTGGGGTGGGGTGGTCAGAGGTTGCCAACGGGGTGGGGTGGGGAAGGGGAGGGAGGCAACAGGGGTGTGGCCCAGAGTAGGACAGGCCTTGGCAGGGGCGGCAGGGATGAGGGGTCTGTAGATTCTCTGAGCCCGGGGTGCGCACCTGGTGCCCAGCTGAGATCCCACAGACTGCAGATTTGGGCCCCTGTGGATGCAACCAGTAAGGGATGGGCCCAGGATGCAGGCACCTGGTGGGTGCGGGCCTGGATAGTATTCTAAGGCGACAGTCCGGAACAAACGCACCGTGTTAAGAAGACCCAGAGAGGATGTGGATTCAGAAGTGGAGGTCACGGGCGAGCTGGACAAACGCAGCCTCCTTGTCCCGAACCGAGGAGCGAACTGGAGCAGAGGAGCAGGCTAGCGAGTGTAGACAAACCTTCCGCAGAAGGAGGAGGGCGGCTGCGGCCGGGAGAACCCACTGAGCCCCGACCTGCCGGCCGTGACCTTCGCTGGGTTCTCTGCTCCTCGCAGTCTGTCTCCGCAGTTGTAAGCTGGCCGGACGCGGGTCACGCGGTCCGATCGCCGTTCGGAATCCAGGGTCTGAGCGGCGGGCCGCACTCGTCACGGGCGACCCGTCCCCGCCGTCCCCTAGCCCAGCGGCTCGCAGACTCGCGCTCACCCGGTTTACCCGGGCTTGTTAGCACAGACTGCTGGAGTTTCGATTCAGCGAGTCTGGGCTGGGCCGAAGGCTTGAATTTCCAACAACTTCTCGGGGCGCGCAGCGCAGGGGCCCCACCTGGGAACCCCGGCCCGGGGAGCCCACTTCACCGAGGGGCCAGCGCGCGTGGCAGACAGGGGGCGTCGGTTGCCGGGCAGAGCCGGGCCGCGCGCGCCCCCATTGGCCCCAGGTGGGGCCGTGCCCCGCCCGACAGGTAGTCCGCCCCGCGCCGCGCCATTGGGCTGCGGCCGCGGGGTCCCCCGGGGATTGGCCCAGGTGGCGGCCCCTCCTCGACCTCATTGGCCGCAGGTGCCACCGCCTCCGCCCCGGGACCGCCCGCCCCGCCGATTGGCCGCCGGCTGGGCCTCGGGTCGGCCATGTTCGGACACCCCCCGCCCCCCGCGAGGCCTGACGCCGGACTCCGTGCGCGCCCCCACCGGCGCGCTCGCGCCGGCCGCGCCCCCGCCCCGCCCCGCCCCGCCCCGCCTGCCGCCAAGTTCCGCGGAGTTGGCCGGAGCGGTGCTCATCTGTCCCCGCGCCGCGCGCTCCCTTCCGCGTTCCGCCGTCTACCCCACCTGCGCCCCGGCCCGGCCGCTGGGGCCCCGCGCCATGGCCCGAGCGTCCGGGGCGCAGCGCTGACGGCGGCCGGCGGAGCGCGCCATGCCCAGCAGGACCGGCCGCAAGATGGACGGGAGCGGCGGCCGCGTCCGCCTGAAGGCGCACTACAGCGGGTGAGCGCGAGCGCCCGACGGCAGGGCCCGGCCGGGGCTGGGGGGCGTGTGCGCCGAGGCGGCGGGGCCGAGGGCAGAGCCGGGCGCGGGGAGCTGCCCCCGACAGCGCCGGCCGTCGGCGACCGTGTCGTCGCAGCTTCGGGAGGCCGAGGGCTGGGGGCAGCCGGCCGTGGCGCTGGAGGGAGGGGACAGCGAGGCCCCTCCGGGCCCAGGGGCGTCCCGGGAGGTCCGGAGGCGCCAGCGCCTAGAGGCGGCCCCGGGCGCTCCGGTCGCACTTGAACGTCACCGGCGGGAAAGTTCGCGGGCAGGGTGGGGTCGGACTGGCCCCCCGGCGCCCTAGCTCGGGGTCGCCGGGCCCAGCTCGGAGCGCGCGGCCATGCGGGTCTCTCCTCGCCCCGACGAGATTTTCCTGGGCTGGGACTTGCCCGGAGGGGAGGCGGGCGTCTGGCACGCCCCGCAGCCCCGGGCCCTGTGTTGACACTCTCCCTGGAAAGTTGGCCGAAACATTCAGGCCACAGCCTGTAAGACGAAAGTTTTTGTCAAATTGTGAAGATTGCTGGCAGGTTTTAAAAACCGAGGTTTTCCTAAACTTTTTACAATGTACCCGACCAGGTCTCAGTTTCAGAACCGTTTCATGACCGGGTGAAGGGCAGGTGCGGTGAGCCGGCTGGTTGCCTGAACGGAGGGCGCCTGGAAGGGCTGGGGCCCTGCGTCCGCGCTGGGCGCCTGGATTCGACCTGCCTCCCTGTGAAATGGGGCGAGCCGGCGCCCGCAGGGGTCAGTGACCGGAGCGCCTGGCCCGGCCCAGAGAGCGCTCGCTGGACTCTCGGTCGCGTCGGGACAGCCCTGGGGGGGGGGGGGCGGGGGGGGGAGGGGCTGCGCCCAGCGGCCGGGACCGCGCTGCGCGCTCAGTGCAGACTGAGGTCGGAGGAGAAGTAGGAGCTTTTGCTGCTGCTTCTTTCCATTGGTGTTGGTCTCCGGGAGCCCCCAGATCGGACCTGGCTGCTCCCAGGGTCGCCTCTGCCGGGGAGTGGGGAGGGGAGCGGACCTTGGCTCCGCAGATGAACTTGGTGGTCTCGGCTGTAGTGGCACCGGAGGAGGGGCTTCGGGCTCGAGCTGGGGAGCACACCTTGTTTGGGGTGTCAGTCAGGCCTCTCCTGCCCGCTTTGCTGTCCTCAGCCTGACCACCTGGGAACGCAGTGGAGGGGGCAGCAAAGGGAATTGGTGGCAGTGCCCCAGAAGAAGGATTTCTGGGGGGGAACGACTGGCCAGCCCACCTGAAGAGGCTGAGGGGGTCTTGTCTTTTGGCTGGCAAGGCGGGCTGCAGACTGAAGCTGGTGAGGTGTCAGCCAGGTCCTGGGCCTCGGCTGGTCCGAGGGTCTTGGCTCACTGAGGGTAAGGAATTGCTGTCGTACAGCAGAGACAGTCCTCTTCCCTTCCTGGAACCATGGAATAGAGCAACAAGTGACTGAAAATCAGAGTTGATCCTTAGTGAGAGGAAGTCCACACCCGGAGAGGCCAGGGGGCAGGTGGGAACCAGACCCCCAGCCTTCCGCCAGGAGGAGTTCAAGTAGGCACTGGGCCAGGGGTGGAAGGCGGACCAGGCAGTTGCCGTGGGCAGAGTTCAGGGAGCCCCAGGGAGTTCTGGCTGAGCTGCCTGTCCGTCCCCTCCCCGGGCTTGGGCCCCTGGAGAGCGCTTTGGTTACCGGGGGAAATGTGACCTGTTGAGTCTGGTTTCCCAGCGATGAGGCCACACCCTATACTCTTCCCTCCTCTTTCCCGTCCCAACCTCCCCTCCTTCCTCTCCCCTCCCCCCCTCCCCTCCCCTCCCCCCTCCTCCCCTTTCCTCTGCCCCTTCGCAGTCCCCTCCCCCTCCCTGCTGCGGCTTTCTCCCTCCTTCTCCCACTCTTCCTTCTCTCCCTCCCACCCTCCTCATTTCTGCCCCAGGCTGACCGTTCCTCCTCGATCCCAGCTCCTCACGCCTCCCGGGGCTTTCCCTAAAAGTGCTCCGCACTGGCGCCTCTCACCGGGACGAGAGAGTCTGGCGTCTGAGTTGGGAGACAGTCCTCGGCGGGCGCTGACCTGATGCTGGCTCCGGAAAGTGTCCGCCGCGCTCCGCGCTCACTTACCCAAACCCCGTGGGGTCCGAGTGAAATTCCTTCCCTGTGCTGCCACTGCAGGTTATTTTTAAGCAGCAGGGCTGGGAGCTGAGGGTCAGATACATTGGAGACACTATTCTTTTTTTTTTTTTTTGAAATTTTAAGATCAGCTTGTTAAGTTCAGTGCTGAAAGCCATCAGAAGAACATTCTCCTGAAAATTATTTTTTCTTCGAAAAAGAGGAAACTCAGCGCCCTCCTAGCGCGGCCACAGATGCGACGGCAGGCAGGCCTCTCTGAAGACGAGCTAGTCCAGTAGTCGGTCGAGTCCCTCTCCCGGTTGGCAGGATTGCAGTCTGGATCACCCTCGTCATCCTCCAGCTCCAGGTCATCCATTTCCTGGAACAAAGACTCATCTACCTCCGCGTTGTTTCCAGCATCTCCCAAGAGCTGAATGTCAGATGTGGAGACACTGTTCTTAAAAATGGGGGGTCATCAGCCGCCCCCACTGGGGGGATGCCTTCTCCCCTCGCCCTTTCCCATCCCCTCCCCTCTCTGCCCCAGGCCCTCCAGAGGCTTGAGATCACGGTCTCCCCCTCGCTTGCTGGGCCTTTGGAGGGTGTGCAGTCACCGGACTCTGAGGGTGGGTCCGGGGGTCCGGCAGCTTCTCTGTTTTCAGGGGGTTTCCAGGTGATGCATGCTGGGTTTGGAGACCCTGCTCTGCCCGCTTTTCTGAGATCACAGGAACACTTGGCTGGATCTTCCTTCTCTGCAGCTCAAGCTTGTCTTCCAGAACTCTTATTGAGGGCCTGCTGTGTCCAAAGCCCAGGCCTGGGTGCATGGCTTGGGCAGACCCGGGAGTCCCGGGAGGGGACGTCCAGCAGGCTGTTGCCCCAGCCCGGGGCTCTGTCTTGGCGCCCTGAGCTGGCAGCCTCAGGATCCCGTTTGCTCAGAGATGCCGCTTGATTCGGGTTTGGGATGACATTAGGGGTGGTGGTCAGGGGTCTGGCCGGGGGTTGGGACAGTCCCTCCCCACTGGTGCCAAGGTCATGCGTTGGAGGGAAGAGCTGCAGTGCTGTCACTGGGTGATGAGCTTGGGGCCCAGGGGCGCCTCCAAACCACTGGGGAGCTGCCCACCCGAACTCTAGGCCCTGAAATGCTGGGGGGTCGGGGACTAGCTGCCACGTGGGGTTAGAACTGCGGAGGAGGGTCATGGGGCAGGGAGAGGTCAAAGGTGAGGGGATGGCAGACTGACTTCCAGAGTTCCCTGTGGCAGGGGGACTGGTGGATGCTGGGTCATTGGCGAGTGTGGGCAGCGTGGGTACCAAGTCTGGGTGACCCCGGGATGATGGGGTGGGTGCGATGGGGGCTTGGTCTCTGGGGCCCCCACTGATGAGCCGTGAGAGCCCTCTGTGCCTTGGTTTGCCAAGACGTCGCAGGCTGTGGTGAGCTCGGGGCCCCGGGGACGGGTGCTGTGGGTCTGTGAGCAGATGGGGCCAGTTCCAACGAGAAGGGGTGGGTGGCTGGGGGCCATATCCCCCCACCCGCTAGGGTGAGTGACCCGTGGGCCGGGCCCCAGCTGTGGTGGGCGCCCCGCGGACAGGTCTTGGTGGCCCTGGATTTGTTACCTGGTGGACGGAGACTTTATAAACACACGTTTGACAGACTTCAGAAGCCAGCAGTGTTAGCGCCAAGCAGACCCTGCATTTCTCTTGTGTGGGATGTTTCACGTCTTTCTTCATACGCTCCACTCCCTTGTGGTGTCAGATGCTGGCAGAATTTCCCCAAAACTTGAGCGTATTCTAAAGTGGTTCTTGCTGAGTCTCAGTGAGCATAGCCGAGTCCGTGCCATCCCTGCTTTGGGTGGTGGTGATGGGAGGGGACGGTGCATGGTGGGGGGGATGCCCCTCCCCCCTATCCTGGGGGGGGTCGAGCGTTTCCCTTGTGCTGACTTGCCTCACCCCCGAAGGGCCAGCCCTCAAAGGCTGACCCTGAGTCCCTGAGCTGTCCCCAGTGATCCAGCTTCTACTTCCCTATTTTGGATGAAAAGATGAAAGGCAGTGACATTCTGGGACTGGCTTTTCCAAAAAACCGAACCTGGAATTCTGTTGTGGCCGCACCAAAGGCGGTCAAATGGTCCCTCCAGGGTTTCAAGAAGCTGCGGCCTTGGGTTAATACGTTACCGCCTTCTGCCCCCACGCCCCCAGTTCCCGTCTTCTGAAGGTATATGACGTGGCCCTGTTGGCGCCACGGAGGTTGGGGGACGGTGTAATGAGGCTGGTGGGCTTGAGCTGAACAGGCTGTGTGCAGCCGCCCCACGCTTCTTGGGTGACCGTTCTGGCAGCCTCACTCCTGGTGTCCGAGCAGGTCTGCCCGGCCTCCACGGGGGGTGGACGGTGCTTTCTGCCGTGCCCACCCTGGTCCTTCCGCCCCACTGAGGCACATCCACGCACCCAGATACATCTTTCTGCACAAGGGCACTCGTGGTGGTAACTTACGTAGACTGCGGGCAGTGGTTCTGGGGAGAGGCTGTGATATTCTCTTTGGGGACAGCATTGCTTCATTTATTTGGTCAGTAACTCGGTTAATCAATCATCAGTACTTCATGTGGCTTAAATATGCTCCATGGTGAGACCTGTGCATCCTTTCTGCCCCAGGGACATCCTGATCACCAGCCTGGACTCCGCCACCACCTTTGACAAGCTCTGTGAGGAGGTGCGGGAGATGTGCCACCTCCACCAGGGTCACCCGCTCACCCTCAAGTGGGTGGATAGTGAAGGTAGCGCCTGGGCGCGTGTCGGTCGGGTTGTGAACCTCTGAATCTGTGCGCAGCCCCTTCTGGGGGGAGACGGACAACCTTGGAATTAAACTGGTTAAATTTAACCAGCTTCCCCACTGGGGTCGTTGGAAGCTGTTTCCTGGGAAGAGGCTGCGACAGGTGCGTGGACAAACTGGGCAGGGGAGTGGGGGGTGAGCTGCCCCTTGCGGGGGGAGCCACCCACCCCCGCAAGGCCAGGTCTGGTCTGGGCACCAGGGAGAGGCTGCAGGGTCTCCTCCACACCTTGCACGGCTCCTTACCTTCCTTACATGACCTTCCTTCCCCGTATCCCGGGTTTTTCTGGTGGGTGATTTGGAAGCTGAGCTCTTCATTTTCTCGGGGAAGTGGGGAGGGTAAGGGTGGCCGGGGCCCCAGGGTCCATCTCTCCTTCCCTCTCCCTCCCTCCTCTCTACCCCCCCCCCCCCCCCCGCCCCGCTTCCTTCTTTCCTGCTGCTGGACACACTTCAGAGAAAGCTGAGGGTTTGGGAGACCATCCAGGAGCTCCCTGGCAGCTCTCAGCCTGGACAAGGGGCAGGCAGGTCTCTGGCCGTGCCCCTTCCCGCAGGCACCTGGCCGCGTGGGGTGCTGGCTGGCTGTGGATCTGTGCCCCTGTCCGGCCGCAGCGGACAAGGAGCCCTTCCCTCCGCTCTAGGACTGGCCAAGCGTGCGCTTACTCTCACCCTGGCCGGGAAACCTAGGACGCCGTAGCTCCCCGCGTGGCCTTCTCAGGCTGTGGGTGAACTCGTTGCCCTTCTAGGCTTAGTTGGTTCTGATGTCGGGCCCCGGCTGGGCTGACCTGTGCTGGTCGGGCTGGGCAGCTGGTCACAAGCAGCGAGACTGCCCTCCCAAACTCGGGTGCCCGCCACCGTGAACCCCTCTGCCTTGGGCCTGCGGTGGCCTCATCCGTGTCTCTTGTCCACCAGGTGACCCCTGCACTGTGTCCTCCCAGATGGAGCTGGAGGAGGCCTTCCGCCTGTCCTGTCAGCGCAAGGACGAAGGGCTCATCCTTCACGGTCAGTGGCGGCCAGAGGGCGGTCTGGGGAGGGTGTGTGTGTGTGTGTGTGTGTGTGTGTGTGTGTGTGTGTGTGTTGGGGCGGGGTGGGGGGGCGGGGTGGGGGCAGGGGCGCTTTGTCAGACCAGTAGCCACGTGGAGGATCGCGGTTTAAGATCGTAGGATGCCCGAGAATGTAAGGATGTGGGATGGGATGCAATGGGGTTTTTTTCTCTCACATTTTATTAACCCAGATAAAATTGCTCTTACTTGTAAGGAGAAGCCCGGGTCCTGGAGCTGGTTAGCCCTCACTGCCCTCGTTTCCTGGGGGCGGCATCGCTCACCTGCCCCCACCTTTCCGGGGGCTCTGAGGGCCCGGGGCCCACGTGCCTGCGGACAGAGCAGGGACAGTGCCGCAGCCCTGCCCCGGGGCGGATGAGACCCTCCCCGTGGCTTTCTGCAGGCTCACAGCCTCCCTCCGCTGGCTAAGCTCAGCACTGGGTAGAAATTGAGTCGCGGGAAGTGTTCTTTGCTATCGTGTCAGTGTCGTCTTTAAATCGCAGGTTTTCAGACTGTGCCCCCCAGCACTTTGGGGTTCTGCAAGGTGTCTGCCGAGAGAGCATAGTTCTGGCAGCTGTGGCCGCCCTGCCGCTCCGCATCCGCTTCTGGTGCAGCTTATAGTCAGGCGGGGGCCGCGGACGGCTGGGCCCAAGAGCCAGGACCGGCGCACGAAACCGTCTATAGTGTTTTTTTTTCATTTAATTTATTTTTGGCTGCGTTGGGTCTTTGTTGCTGCGTGCGGGCTCTCTCTAGTTGTGGCGAGCAGGGGCTACTCTTCGTTGCAGTGCTCAGGCTTCTCATTGTGGTGGCTTCTCTTGCTGCGGAGCACGGGCTCTAGGCGTGCGGGCTTCAGTAGTTGTGGCGCGCAGGCTCAGTAGTTGTGGCGCACGGGCTTAGCTGCTCCGCGGCACGTGGGATCTTCCTGGACCAGGGCTCAAACCCGTGTCCCCTGCGTTAGCAGGCGGATTCTTAACCACTGCACCACCAGGGAAGCCCCTGTCCGCGGTTTTCTGTTGGACCATCGTTCTCTCTGATGCTGGACTAGTGGTTGGTTAAAATACCTAGTTTCTGTAGTCCTTTGTATGGACGTGGATTAAACGTCAAACCTACGCTCGTCCACTGCGTGGTGGTGGTTAGCACGTCTGTGTTGACTCAACAGTGAAAGGTTCGGTACTTTCAAAATGCACTCTATTTTCTAGATTAAGGAAAAGGTCATTTGAGCTAGGTTTTAGTACGTTTAACCTTTTCTAGTAACTTATTGTGGAAGCCCAGGTATATCTTACCACGCTTAATTTTGAACTTCATTTTGAGTGTAAAGAAGTGGACCGAAATGTGCTTTCAGAAGTCAGTTTTCAAGGGAATTTCGGTTCTTCCCCATTTCCATATGGACTTAGCCGTACACATCAGGAGTCCTCCTGGGACGGTTCTGCTCTCTAGACCCCTCTGGTTGCTTCTTCCCCTGAATTATTCCGTGCATCTCCGTGTCTCGTCAAAGGGAGTCGGGCACACATCCACGTGCTGGGTTTGCCTTAATGAGCGTCTCCCAGGAGCAGGCTCTCGTCGCAGCGGGGGCTCTACGGGCAGCCTGACTCCCAGCAGGACTTCTCACGAGGCCGCAGTAGGCACTGACGCTCTCTCTCTCTCTGTCTCTCTCTCTCTGTGCAGTTTTCCCCAGCATCCCCGAGGAGCCAGGCATGCCCTGTCCGGGAGAAGACAGTGAGTACCGCCTCTCCCATGACGTGTGTCACAGTGATGGGTTGACGTGTGTGCTCTGCAAGGCGGGGGAGGATGGAGCTTGGTGGCCCGAGGCTTAGGTGCCCCTTGCAAACAGTCTGAAAGCAGAGTGGGCAGCGGGTGTGGCCTCGTGTGGGATTTTCACTGGTGTCCTCGCCCTTGGCTAGGGGTGTATCCACCATCAGACAGGGCACTGGCTTGGTCAGTGGTGCCATGAGGTAAAGCCCAGGAGAAGCCCTGATGTCCCCCGGCGGGAAGGGGCCTGGCTGGGATGGCTGGACACTGCTCCCGTGTGTCTGTCCCAGCTGTGGCCACCCCCAGACCTGGTCATCGGCCCCTCCCAGTCCATACCGGGCCCACCAGGGAGGCATCCGTTCCTCCTCCATGGCAGGTCTGTTGGTTGAAGATAGAGTCCCAGGGGCCGTGGGTCAGAGGAGAGCTTCTGACCACGCCCCGGAGGCCCCTGACCCTGAACAGCGTGCCCTGCCTCGTCTTTCAGGGCAGGGCCCCCAATGGATGGGGCGTAGAGAAACTTTACACCAATCACCAGACCCTCCTCGGGCCCTGACCTGGTGCTGAGGGGCTCTGGACCCCGGTGGCCGCTTGTTCGGTTAGGGGGACTTGGCTCCGCCTCCTGCCAGCAGGGGCCCCAGGGTGGGCTCCGGATCAGGTCCCTGGGCCCGGCCTCTGGATGCCAGCAGCGTCCTGTGTGGGGTGGGAGCAGATTTGAGCAGTGGCCGGACTTGGGTGCGTGACTTGCATTTCGGGGAGCAGTCGGGGATGAAGAGAGATTTGGGAGCCCTTAGCATAGAGGAGGTTGTTGAGGCCACGGAGGGTGTGGCCAGTGATGAGGGCCGGGCCTTGGGGTCTCCCAAAGAGAGCAGGGGACCCTGGAGGAGCAGTCAGCAAGGCCATGGAGACATCCCGATCGTGGAGCCCTGGCGGGAGTGGAGCAGGCAGTCTGAAGAGGCAGCAGTAGCCCAGGGGCCGTCAGGAGGTGCTGCCCCAGGGGGCGGACGTGAGGGGCAGGTCTGGGAAGGCTGGGGGGTGGGTGAGCAGTCCCAGTGCGTCCTGGCTGGGAGGCAGATGTCCACCGCTGGTAGATAAAGCCAGAGGTGGGGGGCGAGCCTGGAGCTTCTGAGGCCTGGAAGCCGCCCTGAGAAGGTGGGCAGGGGGGCGGGAGGGAGTCAGTCCCACGGGTAAGACTTCCTGGCCACCGCCCGCCCCGTCCAGGACAGCAGGGTCCTGTGCGCATGTGCGGTTTCGCTGCCAGCGGCCCTTGGACCTGCCAGGACGTGGCTCAAGACAGGACACTGCGGGGGTGGGGAGTGCGGACAGCCGGGAGCAGACCCCATGAGCAGAAGCCCACCTGCAGGAGCCCCAGGTGGCCAGAGAGGAGCTCGTCGGTGGGGGGCTCGGAGGCGGGTGGGCCTCCCGGGGGTCCTCATCCCACGCGGGGCTGCCCCTCCCCGTGGCCCCCCGCCCCGGGGTACCCACGTCTCATGGAAGGGGCACACTTTTGATAGTTCACGTTGTCTTTTCAGACACATAAAAGGATAAAATAAGGTAGACCTTCCAGCTGGAAGGAGGGTCCCCTCCACTGTGCTCTGTATGAGGGGTCCCCCAGCTCGTTTCTTTGCCCCCTTGATGGCTCTCAACCACAGTGACAGGCTGTCTGTCTGTCTGCCCAGAGTCGTCGCCAGCAGCCCGTGCAGTGCGGGGGTCGCCCAAGCATCTCTGCATCTCGGTCTCTGGCTGCCCGGCCATCAGCTCAGGCCAGGGCCCCAGCAGTGCTGCCCTGAGGGCCTCGGACCTGCCCGTTCTGTCCCCGACTCGGTGCCCTCCTGGCTTCATCCCCGCGTGGACGCCGCCCTGTCTGGGGCCTCATGTAGGGGATGGTGATGGGGGTCGGCACAGCCGATGCTGTGCCCTCCTGGGGTCGTGGGAGTCACAGGATCTCTGCCGGAGAGGGACGTGGGCTGACGTGTGGGCAGGGGCTGCATCACCGCGGGGGAATGCGGAGAATGTGGGGCCATCCCCACTCGCGAGCAGGTCCTTGAGATGCTCACCAGGGGCGGCTCCGAGCTCCGGGCCACTCGCTTTTGTTGGAACATTCCAGCAGCCTCTCAGCGCAGGTGGAGGATGGGGTGGACGGAGGGTGGGGGTGGCGTCCCCTCCCTGGCTCTGCTTGTTCAGCTCGGTCGTGACGCTGACCTTGGGCAGTTAGGACCGCCCTGCGCTGGTCCCCCGATGGCCTGGGTGCAGGCATGATCCTGGCACCTGCGTGGGCGTTGGTGTTCACTGCCAAGGCCGGGCGAGTTAGAAGGGTCAGGCTGGTGGGACACATGGCACCCTTGACATGGGTCAGGACCGCGTGCAGATGCTGGCGGGTCTGACGGGCGGTAGCCAGACAGGGACACGCGGCAGAGATGCAGCCTCAAGGTCGTGCTGGGCATGTCCGGCCGGGCCTGTGTTCATGGCAGCAAAGCGCCTTCCAGCACCTTCTGTGCAGGGTGTCAGCCTGAATTTAATCGGTTCTATAGGGTTTTTAAAAATGGTGTAAAGTACACCTAACATAAAATGTGCTATTTTAACCACTTTAACCTGAACAATTGAGTGGCATTTAGTAGGTCCACCACCTCTGCCGCTTCTGAGACACGTTCAGGAAGAAAACCTCGTGCCCACGAGCAGTCACAACTCCTCCGCTCAGCGCCTGACAGCCACCAAACTGCTCCATCTCTACGGAGTTACCTGGTGTAGACGTTCCGTGTAAATGGAATAGATGATACGTGGTCTTTTGTAACTGGCTTCTTAACGTGATGTTTTTGAACTTCATCCATGTTGTAAGGTGTATCAGAACTTCAGTCCTTTCTTTTTTCCCCCATTTTTTTTATCACGGTGAAATACACATAATATAAATTATCACCTTAACCATTTTTAAGTGTATAGTTCATTGATATAACCTGAATTCATTTTGTTATGCAGCCATCACCACCATCGTCTCCAGAACTTCCTCATCTTCCCAAACCGACACTCTGCCCCCCCCCCCCGTGAGACGCTCACTGCCCACCCCTCCCCCAGCCCCGGGCCCCACCCTCCTCCTTTCTGTCTCTGTGAGTGTGACTCCTCCAGGGACCTCACAGAAGCGGGATCACACAGAATTCGTCCTTTTGTGTCTGGTTTATTTCACTCGGCATCGTGTCCTCAGGGTCCATCCACGTTGGAGCGGGTGTCAGAGTTTCCTCCCTTTCTAAGTTTGAATAATATTCCATTGTATGGATGGACTACGTTTTGTTTATCCATCTGACGATGGGGTCGCTTCTGTGTTTTAGCTACTCTGAATAATGCTGCTATGAACATGGGTGTAGAAATATCTCTGAGACTCTACTTTCAGTTCTTTTGGGTATGCATGCAGTAATGGAATTGCTGGGTCATATGGTAGTTCTATTTTTAATTTTTTGAGCAACTGCCACACTGTTTTCTACAGTGGCAGCACAGCACCATTTTACATTCCCGCCAGCAGTGCACAGTGGTTCTCATTTCCCCATATTTTCACCAATGCTTGTTGTTTTCTGGTTTTTTGATAGTAGCCATCCTGGTGGGTGTGAGGTGACATCTCACTGTGGTTTTGATTTTCGTTTCCCTAATGATTAGTGATGGTTGAGCCTCTTTTCATGTGCTTGTTGGCCATGTGTATGTCTTCTTCGGGGAAATGTCTACTCAAGTTCTTTGCCCATTTTGAATTGGGTTGTTTGTTTTGTTGCTGTGGAGTTTTAGGAATTCTCTACATATTCTGATATTAACCCCATATCAGATATATGATTTGCAAACATTTTCCCCCATTCTGTGAGGTTTTTTTTGTTTGTTTAACTTTGTTTATGGTGTCCTTTGATGCACAAAATTATAAAATTTTCATGAAGTGCAATTCGTCTGTGTATGCTTTTGTTGCCTGTGCCTTGGTGTCATGTCCAAGAAATCATTGCCAAATCCCATGTCGGGAAGCTTTTGTCCTTTGTTTTCTTCTAAGAGTTGTATAGTTTCAGATCTTACGTTTAGGGTCTTTGCTGCATTTTGAGTTAACTTTTGCATATGATGTTAGATGAGGGTCCAACTCTGTTCTTTTGCATGTGAATATCCAGTTTTCCCAACACCATTTGTTGAAAAGACTGTCGTTTCCCCATTGAATGGTCTTGGCACCCTTGCTGGAAATCATTTGACCATATGTGTGAGGGTTTATTTCTGGGCTCTCTATTCTATCCCATTGGTCTGTTTGTCTGTCTTTATGCCAGTAGCACAGTTTTGATTACTGTAGCTTTGCAGTGAGTTTTGAAATCAGGGAGTGTGAGTCCTCCAGCTTTGTTCTTTTTCGAGATTGTTTTGGCTCTTCTGGGTCCCTTGAGATTCCATAACAATTTTAGGATGTTTTTCTGCCAAAAACATCATTGGGATTTTGGTAGTGATTGCATTGACTCTTCAGATCACTTTGGGTAGTATTGATATCTTAACGATATTAACTCTCCTAATCCATAGACACGAGATGTCATTCTACTTATTTACGTCTTGTTTAATTTCTTTCAGCACTGTTTTATAGTTTTCAGTGTACAAGTCTATCACTTCCTTGTTAGATATATGCTTAAGTATTTTATTCTTGATGCTAATGTAAATGGAACTGTGTTTGTAATTTCCTTTTTGGGTTGCTCACTGTGAGGATATAGAAATGCAACTGATTTTTATGTGTTGACTTGCTATCCTGCTATTTTGCTATTTCGTTTCTGTGGAATCAGTTTTCTATGTCATCTGTGAACAGAGATAATTTATTTATTCCTTTTCAATTTATATGCTTTTTATTTCTTTTTCTTGCCTAATTGCTCTGGTTAGAACCGCTAGTACTCTGTTGAATAGAAATGGTGATAGTGGGCATCCTTGTCTGTTCTTGATCTTGAAAGAAAAGCTTTCAGTCTTTCACCGTTGAGTGTGATGTTTGCCGTGGGTTTTTCCTGTATGGCTTTTCTTGTACTGAGGTGGTTTCTAGGGTATGAGAAATGTACTTGGTCCTTGTCCCTAGTTTACGGCAAGGAGCTCCTAAAACCCTTGGAATTTCCTGAGTGATAGGAGTGTCTTGTCATTCATTAGGAGGTGATTTAGGGTGGGGGCCCTGATAGCCTCAGGATGGGGCTGGTCACCGGAAAGACGAAGAGATTAGAGGCTCGGAACTTTCAGTCCCAGCCCCTGACCTTAAGGGAGTGAGTGGTGAGGGGCAGGAAGTTGAACTTATCTCCAACAACTGCCAATGATTTAATCAACTGTGCCTATGCAATGAAGCCTCCATAAAACCCCGAAAGGATGGGGCTCAGAGAGCTCTCAGATCAGATTTGGGGGAGTGGCTCCTGGAGAGCGTGGACGCTCCGCACCCCTTCCCCGTGCCTCGCCCTGTGCATCTTCCTTCTGGCTGTTCCTGAATTAATCTGGGAAGGTAAATGTTTCTCTGAGTTCTGTGAGCTGCTGTAGCAAATTAATCGAATTGAGGAGGGGGGTGTGAGCCTCCAATCTATAGCCGTGGGTCAGAAGCAGGTGTCAACCTGGACTGGCAACTGGCATTGAAGTGGGGTGGTGGGCAGTCTTTGTAGGACTGAGCCCTTACCCTGTGGGGTCTGACGCTACCTGCAGGGAGATGGTGTCAGAATTGAGTTAATTGCTTGGTAGTATGGGGAAAAACATACCAGGTACCTCCTATTCCTAGTTTGTTGAATGTATTTATGGTAGAAGGATTTTCTACTTTGTCAAATGCCTTTTCTGCATCCGTTGATCTGATCGCATGTCTTTCTTTTGTTCTGTTAATGTGGTTCATCACATTATGGATTGTTCATCTTTTTATTCCAAGAATAACTCCCCCCTGGTCACGGTGCATAACCCTTTTACTGTGCTGCTGAATTTGGTTTGCTAGTATTTCGTTGAGGAGTTTTGTGTCATTTTTCTTAGGGGACGTTGGTCCTTCGTCTTCTTTTCTTGTAGTCTCTTTGCCTTGCTTTGGCGTTAGGGTAAGTTGACCTCCTAGAACGAGTTAGGAAATGTTCCCTCTTCAGTTTTTTGGAAAAGTTGGGGAAGGATTGGTGTTAGTTCTTCTTTAAATATTTGGTAGAATTCACCAGTGAGGCTGTCGGCTCCGGGACTGTTCTTTGTCGGGGAGCTTTTCTTTTTTTTATTACTGCTTCACTCTCCTTACTAGTTATAGGTCTATTCAGGTTGTCTGTTTCTTAGTGATTTAGTCTTGGTAGATTCTGTGTTTCTAGGAATTTGTGCATTTCATCTAGGTTATCCAGTTTGTTGGTGTACAATGGTTTATAGTAGTCTCTTACTGACTTCTGTGAAATCAGTAGTAATGCTCCCACTTCCATGTCTGATTTTAGTAATTTGAGCCTTTCCTTTTTTTCTTAGTCCATCTAGCTAAAACTTTGTCAATTTTGTTGATCTTTTCAACAAAAATGGTTTCACTGATTTTTCTCTATTGTTTTTCTGTTCTCTGTTTTGTTTATCTCTGCTTTAATCTTTATTATTTCCTTCTGCTAGCTTTGGGTTTTATTTGTTTTTCTAGTTTCTTAAGTCGTATAGTTAGGCTGTTGATTTGAGATCTTTCTTTTTTAAAAAAAATTTATTTTATTTATTTATTTTTGGCTGCGTTGGGTCTTTGTTGTTGAACGCGGGCTTTCTCTAGTTGCCTTGAGCGGGGGCTGCTCTTCGTTGTGGCGCACGTGCTTCTCATGGCGGTGGTTTCTCTTGTTGCGGAGCACAGGCTCTAGGTGCGCGGGCTTCCGTAGTTGAGACACGTGGGCTCAGTAGTTGTGGCTCACGGGCTCTGGAGCGCAGGCTCAGTAGTTGTGGCGCACGGGCTTAGTTGCTCCGTGGCATGTGGGATCTTCCCGGACAAGAGCCAGAATCCGTGTCCCCTGCGTTGGCAGGCAGATTCTTAACCGCTGCACCACCAGGGAAGCCCCGAGATCTTTCTTACTTTTTAAGGGAAGCATTTATAGCTGTAAATTTCTCCCTTAGCTTCGCTTTCTCGGCATCCCTTAGGTCTTGGTATGTTGTGTCTTTGTTTTCATTTGTCTTTAAGTATTTTCTAATTTACATTGTGATTTCTTCTTTACATTTCTTTCTTCTTTACATTCTTTCTTTTACATTACATTTCTTTACATTTCTTTCTTTCTTTCTTGTTTAAGAGTGTGTTGTTGAATTTCCACACATTTGTGAATTTTCCAGTTTTCCTCCTCTTGTTAATTTCTAACGATCCTGCTGTGGTCGCAGAAGACATTTTGTGTGATATCTGTCCTTTAAAATCGATTGAGACTTACCGTGTGGCCTGATGGTTGGGAGGGCAGAGTTTTACCCACTGCGGCACCAGGGACGTCCCCCTCTTGGGTGTTTCGTCACATCTTATGTATCCATTCACCTGTTGTTGGACGTTGGGTTGTTTCTGCATCTTGGCTATTGTGGACATTCATGCACAGGTTATAGGTTTTTAAGACACTGAATTGGTCATTTTGTTCTGGCCACAGCACAGAGAAGTTTTCAGGTCTGTGTATGTTGAGGCATCATCAGAATAAACTGTCAGCAGGGCCCGGGAGACGCCCCAACTTAAAGGGTTCTGGCTTCTGTCCGGTCCCGCGTCCTGCGCAAGCGGAGCTTGGTTGCCCTGCATTGCCCGCGAGGTGCAGGCGTTGGAGGTGAATGTGCCGTCGGCTCAGCTGGGAGGATGTGCTCCCTGCTGTCGGCAGCAGGGTCCTGATGGCAGCTGGGAGACCGGGAGGCTCCCTCCCACCAAGCGGAAGCACCTTTCCAGGGCGTTCCGGGGCGCTGTGTGCGGGGAGAGCTGGGCTGGCTGGTGACGTCCCCGGGGGAGGTGGGACCTGCAGGTGGTGGCTCTGGGTGGCTTATTGGAGTCCAGGAATGACGTGGCAGCACTGGGGCCCGAGGGAGGGCCACCTGCTGGCTCTGGCAAGGGCGCCGGGCAGCCCAGGGCCAAGTGCGGGGTGGTGGCAGCACAGAGGGGCTCTGTGACCTCACGGTGCCCTCTGTGCGTTATCCATCCCGCTGGGGGTCCTCCTCTGCTCACACGGAAGTGTTCATGTTGGATTTTTGTGCGTTTCAGCCTGTTTCACATTTTCCTTTCTGGCTCCCCCAAATGGAAGACATATTTCGTTTCTTGCATTCTGGTCTTTGATCCGTCTAGAACGTACAGCTGTGTCCCCGGTGGTGTTGGCCTGGGTGTCTGGCTGGGCGCGTCTCCTGTCTCAGACGTGAGTGGCCAAAGCTCTCGGGCCCGAGATGCAGCAAACCCAGGTCTCTGCTCTGCGCCTCGGGCAGCGGGACTCGGGGAGCCTGTGAGATGCAGCAGATGTCGGACCTGGGGGCGGCGGGGATGTGGAGAGTGCGCCGCACACGGGCCTGGGTCGCGGCTCCTCCAGGGCATACGGTCACCGTGACAGACGGCAGGCCGGTCCCCGCCGGGATTGCCGCAGTGAGCATCAGGGTTGCACCTGGGCGCTGTGCGGGGATCCCGTCAGGGACCCTCCTCGCCTCCCCTTGGCCATCCCACCCCCATCAGGAAGGGAGGGCGCAGGGCCAGCAGGCAGCCGGGCCCCTTCCTAGCAGGGTCCCTGAGTGCCCACTGGGTGGCCTGCTCTAGGCTCTGCTGGGCCACTTGTCCTTGCAGCCACGAGGCCCGACGGGAGGGAGAGGCCTGGCGCAGGGCAACGGGGACTTGGGGGTGTGCGGTGCTGCTGGGCGTGTTAGGTCCTGGGGCTGCGCGACCTGGTACCCCGAGCTCAGAACAGCTGGAGACGGAGTCTGCAGTGGGAGCTCCGGGGGAGAAAGGTCTGGGTCTTCTGGCCGCACACTCCTCCCTCCGGCTTCATGGGCACCTCCCCTCTGTGTCCGCCTGTCTTTCCTCCTCTTCTTACAAGGACATGTCATTGGATATAGGGCCACTCTCGAGCCCCTTACTTCCTCACGTCTGTGAAGACCCTTTTCCGGGTAAGGTCCCATCTGCAGATTCCAGGGTCTAGGCGTGGACATGTCTCGGGCCAGCACCCAGCCCCCTACAGTCGACTACACTCAGGTCCGATTGCCCAGTCTCCTCGTGGGGTGGTGGGTGGTCCGATCCCCCCGCACCCTGTGGGTGTGGTCTGCCCCCGGGAGGTGCCCTCTGCACAGGGTCCCTGCGGGCCTCTGGCGTGGAGCTTTGCGGCAGACGCTGTGCAGGTTTGCAGGGAGCCCAGGGCCCTCGCAGTGTTCGGGTCGGGGTCCCGTGCGGAGCTCTGAGGGGTGGGACCCTGGGTCGGATGGTGGAAGGCGGATTCACACCAGGCCCCACTCAGAGGTGTGGGGGACGGGGACCTGAAGCTTGTGCTGCGGCCAGGCTGGCGCTCAGGAGCATCGCCTGGGCCGGCTACTCGCGCACAGATTGTGGGTCTGGGTGGCACGTCCGTGGGTCTTCCCGCAGGGAGCAGGCCCAGCAGGGGCTAAGCATGGTCGAGACCTTCAGCCCTCCCGAGGACAGTGGGGTCCTGTTGCCCACTGCCCCGTCGGCCCCCTCTGACGGCCGCTGTCCTTAACATCTGGCCGCACTCCCCTCAGTGTGACCGGACCCCTGTCGGCCACTCCTGCTGGCCCCTCCTCCACAGGGGCTCTTCCCAGGGACCTGACTCCAGCCTGGGGGCTGGGGGTGATTGGCAGCTGGAGCGAGCCCCCAGCAGGGCGGCCGAGGGGTGGAGTGGCCTCCCTGGGAATGTTGGGTAGTGACTGTGTGTGCCTGGCTGGGAATCAGGCAGGTGTCCAGGCAGCAGCCACAGCTCTGCCAGTGGAGCAGATGACAGACCCGTTAGCTACTGCCTTTCCTTACCTGTAAAATGGGGTAATGGGACTGTAAATCAGGCACTGTTTGTAAAGCGCTGGGACCTCCATGGAGCGAGTGGTTATTCAGTGTGTTTTAAAGGACAGTGGGGGGCACTTACAGGGCAGAATAAATGCAATAAACGAAGCCCTCTCGGTCACTCGGGAGTGTCCCTGTGGGTGGTGAAGTTGGCCCCAGGAGGGCTTCCTGGAGGAGGAGTCTCGTTGGAGGCCCTGTCACACGGAGTTAGCCGCGGACACTGCGGGTGCTCGAGTGACCCCCGGGAAGGGGTGTGGGAAGGAGGGCTGCAGCGTCAACACCAGGATCTGGCCGGGGCAGGGCTGGCGGGTCTGGACTCAGCCGGGCTTCTCGGTCCTTAAAGGCCTCGGAGAAAATGCAAATCTGGGGGTTTGGTGCTGGATCCCGTCTTAAAAGCCGGCAGTGTCCTGCGAGGTCCTGGGAACCTGGCGCTGGCAGCCTGTGTGCTTCGTGTCATTGGTCCCGGCCTGTCCACACGCTCAAGCGACAGAGGTGTCCCTGGACTGTTGGGTGGGCTGGCTGGTGTAGGAACCTCCCTCCAGCCTGCTCCCAGGGAGAGGCGTCCCACGTTCAGGGGGGCAGGCAGTGCTGCAGAGGACCCTGCTTGTCACCTGGGTGACCCTTGTGTGGCTCTGGGGCCAAGCCTGGCACCCAGGGCAGGACCCCCAGGGTCGGGGAGATTGTATCTGGGCCAGGACCCTGTCCGGCCTCACCCCTCAGGTCTGGAGGTGGAGTCTGGCTAGGAGGATGACTGCTGGCTTTGTCTGCAGCTGTGCCCCCTGCCAGCCCCTGTGGGCTGGGCCAGGCTTCCTCACCTGTCAGGAGCCCCAGGCCTTTGGGGGCTTCCGAAGCCCTCTTACTCCCAGTAAGCGGCAGTGGCGTGGGGGTGGCAGCCTGGCCCTGCTCTCCCTGCAGCTGGGCCCCAAGCCATTTCCTCTCCTATTCTGGGGCCAGAAAGCTCTCACAGCCTGAGGTGTTAAAGGCAAGTACCTGGATACATGCGAGTCAGCCTATGGGAGAGTGAGTGGAAGGGAGACTCACCTGGGCTCTCACCTGGGCATGTACGTCCGGAAGCCCAGAGGAGTGGTGACCACGGAGTGGGGCCGGGTTGGGGCTGGTGGGGACAGCCACGGGCTGCAGGGGCCACGGTGGGTTGCGGGGCAAGGGGCATCCCCGCCAGTGGCTGTGGGAGAGGATGGGGCTCAGGCTGGGCCCCCTGCCCACCCGCCTCTCTCGTTCACGTTCCCACCCGCTGTGCCCGGAGCTGCCGTCCCGCCTGTTCTCTGGCTCTGAAGCTTCGCGTGCCTCCCGGACACACGCCGGGCGACCGCCCAGAAGCAGAGCTGGTCCTGGAGGGGCCTTGGCTGGGGCACGTCTCCCGCGGCCACGACCCACCCAGGGAAACCAGGGGTCGCTCCGTGCGATGGTGGCGGCTCCTGAACACGCGTGTGTTTGTGAGAGCCCAGAGGGCGGTGCCGCCATGCTGCCGGGTCCAAACCCCGGCTCCGGGCAGGTGAGGCAGCTTCCTGTGCCTTGGTTTCCCCTGCTGTGAAAGGGGTCTGGAGTGACCGCCCCCTTGGGTGCTGTGTGTGCACTAGCAGAGCTAGAAGGGCTCCGGGAACAGGCTGAGTACCCAGCTCGCCGCCTCCCCTGCCCCCGCTGGTGGATCAAGGGCGAGGAATTTGCCCCCGTCGTGCGCTCAAGGCCACCCAGCGTCCTCAGAGTGAGAGGACGAGAACGAGGCCCAGCGTGGGTGGGGGGCTGGGGTGGGCCAGGTGGTCGAGCAGGTGTGGGTGGACCCGTTACCACCGAATCCTTTCAGGAGAACGGACGCCTGCTATTTCCTGGTGTTTATAGGTGTGTGTACTGTTTATTAAAAATCCAGTTTCAGGAAATTCTGTGGCGGTCCAGTGGTTTGGTCTCTGCGCTTTCACTGCCGGGGCCCAGGTTTGATCCCTGGTCGGGGAACTAGGATCCAGCAAGCCCTGCAGAGTGACCAAAAAAAAAAAAAAAAGAAAAAAGAAAAAAATCCAGTTTCGTTCAGCTTTGTCTCAAATTACTTGCAATAACCTGGGACAGCTACTTTTCCACCTAAAATGGACTTCCAGTGAAATGCACGGTCTCCTGGTTCAGCTTGGGTTTTCTAGAGTTCTGCAAAGCTGGGTGTTTGGAATGACTGGAGGAGAGATGGCTGAAGGGCAGCAGCGGTGACACCAAGCGCGTCTTTTGCGGGTTCTCCCCTTGGACTCAGGATAAATCTGCATTTCCCATCGAAGCCCACTGTGGATGTGATGGTTCCGCGATTTTATGATTTTATAGTCTTAGGGTTATGCCAGCTTTTCCTGTAAAAGCCAAACGATAAATATTTTGGGCTCTTTGGGCCATTTAGCCTCTGTCTTGGGCTCTCAGCTGCCGTGTGGTGTGAAAGCAGCCCCAGTACGGCAACGGGGGAGCAGGGCTGTGCTACCACGAGGTGTTATCGATGGATACTTTCACAGCTTCTGGGGACTTTCTACTCCAGTGGCGCTTCTGGAGTTGTACTGAGTTTCAGACACCCTCGCATGGTCACTCGATGCCGGGTCAGAGAAGCTCCAAGGTGACTTCAGCCCGGAGCAAGGGAAGGAGCTGGAGTCCAGACCCAGAGCTTTGGCGCGGACTCTGTGTCGGGAACATGGGTAAGCGTAGACTCCTGAGCCGGCTGCCTGCCTAAAATCGATCAGAGGAGGGAGGCCTGAGGGTGGGGGGGAGAAGTTTCCAGCATGCTCCGTGCCCCCAGTGTGAAGCCTGGCCACACAGGCTGAGCACAAGCCCTGGGGGCTCCAGGGAGGGGAGCCGAGTCCCCTCGTGATTTTGGAATCGGAGGGAAAAGCCGGCCAGGGCCGGATGCCGGGTGTAGTGGGTCCTGGGGCGGGTGTCGGAGGTCCGGGGTCCACTCTGGCCACGGCCGGCACGACACAGGCCGCGTGGGGGGGGGCCCACCTCCCACCTCAGCCTGGAGCAGGTGCGGTTCCAGGCTGGTCACCCCGATACTTGCCTCCTTGGGAGCTCGGTTCCCCCATTTCTGCCCTTGCCGCTGGCCCCCCATCCCCCAGAGTAGCAGCAGCATCAAGACACGCCTCCTGACCTGGGTTCTCTGCCTCATTGACCGGAGCCAGGCCTCTCTCCTTCCCCTCCCCCCGGGCCACAGTGCCCAGGCCTTGGGACCCGTGAGCATTCACGCTGGACCCATTCTTGGCCTCAGCGATGCAGGTCGGAGGTCACCCGCACTCTGGTGGCCGCGGCATCCCCGCATCCCGGCCGGTGAGCCTGATGTGGTGGCCCCAGGCCCCGCCGGGCTCTGTTCCCCATGGACGCTGCGTTTGAGCAGCTCCGGGAGGCCGAGCCGCTGCCCTGGGCTCCCTTCAGGTCCATTTCAATGCAGAGATGCTTGTGGTCCTGTGACGTCAGCTCCTCGACATCCAGGCCGTGTTTTAGCTGGTGCCTCAGCTGCCGGCTCCAGCTTCCCAGGGGAGCCGGGTACCACCCGGGCCTGGAGACATGAGGAGGCAGGGATGTGAGAGGCGGGGGACAGGCCGGCCAGCCTTCCTTTAAATATCTACCCTGGTGTGTGAGCCCCCCTTGCCTATTGTCGGGTCCAAGGGGAGCAGGGGGCAGCGTCGGCACATTCAGGGAAGGAGGATGCCTCCTTTCATGCCCACTGCTCCGTAGAGCATAAAGGATCCGGCCGAGGAGGCAGTGGAAGAAAGCCCGGTAAGTGATGCGCATCTCCCGGCGGGGCAGCCGCGATGGTCCGCGTCTCGGCTGTGTGGCACCCGGCCTGCATCCTCCCTGCTGCACAGATGCTCCAAACACAGGCGCGCCGGTGCCACCGGCCCCGGGCAGGGATGTGGCCGCAGCAGCTCCGAGTGCGCAGGGGAACAGCGCCGAGGGGTGACAGGTTTTAGAAAAACAAGCCCCAGGGGAGCGTGCCCAGCGAGGGATGCGGCTGATGTGGGGGGCGGGGGAGGGGGTGGATGGGGAGGAAACCTGCCCCTGAAATCGGACGGTATGTGACCGAGGCCCGGCCGCGCGGCTGGTTGGCTCTGGGAGCAGCCTCGTTTTCATGTGGCAGCCTGGCCGGGGGCCCTGCTCTCTCCCTGGGAGTTTTGCTGCCGGGGCTTAGCGGCGAAGGGTCTGGAGTGAGCGTGCATGTGTGTTGCCTGCTCTCCGCTCCGCCTTGCTGCCGCCTGCGTGTGGGCAGCGCCACGATGGGGCCGCCCGGGGCCCCCGGCTGCCCAGGCTGCCCGCGGCCGGCACCTGTGTCCCAGCCCTGAGCCCCATGCGCAGAGCGGCTGTGCTCCCGCAGCCCCGGCGGTCCTGGCTCTGGCTCCGGCTCCGCGTTGAGGGCAGGCAGGTCGTGTCGGCGTCTGGCTTCTCCGCCCGGGCCTGGGAGGTCGGCGGCCGGGTCCCTGTTCTGACATGACTGGAGGTAGATTCGGACGCTCCGGGGCTGCACGTAGCTCGCGGGGAGGTGGGGATGTGGGTGCTTTTCTGACGTCCATTTTGCAAAAGGTGTTTTTGTAAAAATCAAAAACACCAGCAGGCAGCCCCCGCCCACCCAAGGCTGGTGGGGAGCCGGGCGGGTGGGCTGCTGGGTGGTGGGTTCCCCACCATGTGGACGGTGCTGGGGTGACGGGGAGGCTGTTCTGGCAGAGCCGCCCCTCCCCCAGGAGCAGAAGGACTGTTGTACCGGCCACCCTGCAGCCAGCCCGGGATGCGGGGGTGACTCATTTGTTTTGGATCCCAGAATCACAGAACGTAGGGTGCATTGGAGGGTTGCATGGGAAAGGGAGATGGAGCGGGTGTTGGCGCACACGTGTACCGGCCAAGGAGCAGAAATTAGCTGTGTCATAGTTTCTTCAGGATGTCTTGGCCTCTATCCTTTCACGCGATCACACGCTGCCCGTGCAGGGCTGGTGGGACCCTCAGGGCAGACACGCTGCCCAAAGACCCAGGACGTGACTTCCAGGCCTCAGGGTCTCGGCTGGGATTAGTCAAAGCCGTGAATGGGGGACAGGTGGGAGGAGTGAACGCCCCCAAAACCACAGCCATCCTGTGTTGATGCTGCCAGGTGGGGCAGTGGCAGGGCCCACCTGTATCCGTGTGGCTTCACCACTCTCCTGTCTCTGCTGCGTCAGCCACGACGGGCCGCCTTCACAAAGTTCAGAGCTGCTGACAGTTACGTAAGGAGTGTGAGCTCCGTAACCTTCCAGACTTTACTGCCAGGGCTGCCTATTTATCAGTCGGTCACACGGAGCGGCCGGGAGCCCCTCCGGGTGGATGTCACCCTCCGCCCCCCGTCCCTGGGCACCGACCTGAGGGCCCCGTCAGGGTCGTCTGTCGTCCCTGCGGAGACGTCCTGCTTCAGAAGCTCCCCGTGTTCCCATCTTGTTCCCTTTAACATTTGAGCAGTGGGGGGGGGGTTGTGTTTACCCCCCGGGACGGAGCGGATCCCATGCAGTCCGACCCCCGGGAGGCCCATCCTCCTCGGAGCTCTGGTCGGAGAGTGTGCCTGGCTCAGGCTTCAGGCCCCACTGAGCATCCGAAGGCCTGGGGAGCAGTTGTTTCCTGCTGTCGTGGGGCTGTCGTGGCGGGCGGAGGATGCCCTGAGCGCTGCCCGCCAGAGCCAGGGCCCAGCGACGCCCAGCCCCACGGAGGACCAGCCCTCTTTCCGGGTGTCGCGTCTCTGTTTACATCACAGAACAGAGAACGATTCTTTTCCATGTTTCCCTGCCTCGCTCTCTGGGAAAGGCGCGTTTGGGGGCTGGCGGGTCTGGCCGCCCCCTTGGTGGATCCCTGCTGCCGCTGGGCCTTTGCTCGTCTTTTCCCTCCACTCTTGCAGGGCAGGTGGTGCTTGGGGCTACGGTTCCACAAGGGTCAGATGGGCGTTTCATGCTCTAGTGGGGTCCCCGGCTCCCAGCCCAGGGGTGGGCACCAAGCAGGCTCTCTGTCCGTAAGAGCTTGTTGCTTTGTGGGAGGGGCAGGAAAAGCTTTGTCCAAAATCAGCCATCTGCACCAGTTACCCAGCGTTTGAGTTGTTTTGGTCACGAAATCATGGCTGACATCATCCGATCGGGAGGTGGCGCCACAAAATCCCCGCCGTGTATGTGGACGTGGCGGTTTATTTTTAGGATCGTCCTAAAATGTAGAGTAGGCCACCTCGTCGGTGCCTGGCTGCTTCTCCTCCGTGTCTCTGAGGCCTCCACCCAGGCCCAGCGGATTCTGATCCCCCCCAGATAGCCGAACCATGAGCCGGTGGGTCCCCGTTTCCTCCAAGAGAGGTTCCAGATCAGGAGAGGCAAGGACGCCAAGTTGACAACTAACGAGCCTTTCTCGGTAGTTATTTCAAAGGTGCCGAACCGTGGTCTGACAGCTGTGGAGGCTGTTTCAGCTTCATTTCAGTCCATGATCATTTATTGGGTGAACAGGAGATTGTACATGCGAGGCTGGGGTGGGGTGGGATGGAGGGGACCCTGAATTTGCATTTTATTGTTGAGCTTGGTAGTTTGCATGTGTCTGGTCTTTTTTTTTTAATTAACAAATTTATTTATTTGTTTTTGGCTGCATTGAGTCTTCATTGCTGTACATCGGCTCTCTCTAGTTACAGCGAGTGGGGGCTACTCTTCGTGGGGGCGTGGGGGCTTTTCATTGTGGTGGCTTCTCGTTGCAGAACACGGCCTCTAGGTGCGTGGGCTTCAGTAGTTGTGGTGCGTGGGCTCAGTAGCTGTGGCTCGTGGGCTCTAGAGCTCAGGCTCAGTAGTTGTGGCGCACGGGAGTAGTTGCTCCGCAGCATGTGGGATCTTCCCAGACCAGGGCTCGAACCCGTGTCCCCTGCACTAGCAGGCGGATTCTTAACCACTGCGCCACCAGGGAAGTCCCTGGTCTGTCTTTTTTTTTTTTTTTTTTTAAGTTTATTTATTTATTTATTTTTGGCTGAGTTGGGTCTTTTTTGCGGTGCGCGGGCTTCTCATTGCGGTGGCTTCCCTTGTTGTGGAGCACGGACTCTAGGCATGCGGGCTCAGTAGCTGTGGCTCGCGGGCTGTAGAGCGCAGGCTCCGTAGTTGTGGCGCATGGGCTTAGTTGCTCCGCGGCATGTGGGGTCTTCCCGGACCAGGGCTCGAACCCGTGTGCCCTGCATTGGCAGGCGGATTCTTAACCACTGTGCCACCAAGGAAGCCCTCCCTGGTCTTTTCAAAGTCTGCTTTTTTGCCTGTGTCTTCTGTGGGAAGTTTAAGAAGAGTTGATTTGTGGCAGTGGGGAGCATCTGTGTGTGTGTGCGGTGAAGAGCGCCTGGGAGGGAGAGCTGGGGTCAGCACACCAGGGCTGCCCTGGTCAAGTGGCCCCATGGCCCCCTGCCCTGTGCCTGTTTCCTCTTCTGTGATGTGGGCTTGTTGGGAGGATGGAACAAGGTTGTGTCAAACACGGAGGGGCTGGGCTGGTGGGTCCTGGTCAGGAGATGTGCATGTGTACAGTTTGCGTTGTATATTGTTTTCATACCTTGCATTTAATTTTGGGTTTTATGTTTCTATTTTAAGGTGTTGAATAGTCCATGTGGTTTAAAGAGAGAGAACAGGTGTCGCCACCCCTCTGCCACCCTTGGCATGTATTTCCAGATTTCCGGATCACACTTTTCCGTTGGGGGTGTTACTTGTTACACGTCAGCTCAGCTCTCCCTCCCTCCCTCTACCCCCAGTAGGGTTGTTTTGTCATTGACTGTTTATATCTCGTGGCCATGAGCCACCAGCATTAGACTTCCTGTCTTGTACAACTTGTAGTTTTTCTTGCTGTTAATACTTGTCTTGATTTTCGTCCTTGCAGTTTTCTAGAAGTCCTGCCTCATATTTGCCCGTTATCTTCCCAGCGCAGGGACAGCCCTCCCGGGGCCCCCCAGGCCCTGAACTGCATGCCCAGCACCTCCCTTTGCCTTCATCCCGCAATCTCCTGCCGCTCTGCTCTGCCCGCCGCCTCCATCCCTGGCTCCCCTGTTCCCTTTCTTGGCTTCATCTCTGGTTAAGACGTCCTCCAGAGATGTTCTGAAAGAGGGGCCCTGGGGTTGGGGGTGAGAGGTAAGTCTTTTGAGACCTGGAGTGGAAGTGCTTTTACTTGAGTGGAACATGGGTGATAGTTTAGCTGGATATGGAAGCCTGTTAGAATCGCCCCCCTCGGCACCTTGGAGGAACCGACTGTGGTCCACTAGTTTCTGGTCTGATGGCGAAGTCAGAGGCCATTTTGATTGTTGTGTGTGTTTTTGTTTTGTTTTTTTTTCTGCTGAAAGTTTCTAGGAACTTCTGTCTTCTATATTCTCAGGTTTCACGATGATGTGCCTGGATGTGGGCCTTTTTGTCTCTTGTGCTGGAACTTTCAACGTGGAAACTCAAGGCATTCCTGATGGGAAGGTTCTGTTCAGTTGTTTCTTTTTTTTTTTCTTTTTTTTTTTTTTTGCGGTACGCAGGCCTCTCACTGTTGTGGCCTCTCCCGCTGCGGAGCACAGGCTGCGGACACGCAGGCTCAGCGGCCATGGCTCACGGGCCCAGCCGCTCCGCGGCATGTGGGATCTTCCCGGACCGGGGCACGAACCCGTGTCCCCTGCATCAGCAGGTGGACTCAACCACTGTGCCACCAGGGAAGCCCTGTTCAGTTATTTCTTTGATGGTTCACCTTTGATGGTTCTGTTACCTTCTCTTCCCACTGATGGTTTGTTGGAACTCCTGGACTGGTTTTCTGATTTTCTATTTTCCACTTCTTCTATTTTATTTTCTAGGTGATATCTTTAATTTTTCTTGTCCAAACCATCTACTAAATGTGTTGTCTTGTCCTTGTTTTTTAACTTCCAAGAGCTCTGTTTTGTTCTCTGAAGGTTCCTTTCTAGAATAGACTGTCCTGCTCTTGTTTCAGAGCTGGGAGATCACAGTGCTTCTTTGAGGTTATTAATTGTGGCAAGAGGCCCCATCGTGTAAAGTGATTACGTGAGTCACTGAGCACTTCTCTGGCTGTAAGGCTTCACAGGCATGAATCCTTTAATCCTCGTGCTGCCCTATGGGTACCTGCTATTATTGTTTGTGTCCCGTGGAGAGAATGCCACCCAAGGCACGGAGAGGTCAGGTCATTTTCCCACAGCACACAGCTGTGGCTGGTGGAGCTGGGGCCCATCCCCCGCAGGCTGGGCCCAAGTCCAGGTTCTCTGCCAAGGGTCAGGCCCCTGCTCAGACCCTCGTAAATGGAGTGTGATTGTGGGTGAGAGTCCCCGCTACTTGGAGAACCAGGTGCGTGAATGAGGCGCTGGCGCCCGCGGCCAGGTCCGAGCAGAGCAGGGCAGGTGCAGGAAGAGCTGGTGTCTTCCTTCTAAACGCGTTCTTCTGCCCTTCCCACTGCGTGTCCACCCAGGTGCTTCTCCTTGGCTTGTATCGCTAGGAGGTTTCCCCCGGCCCCCATGACCCGTGGTCATCTGCCCATGGGGATGACTGGTGCAGTGTCCTGGCTGGGCTGCTCCCGGGAGGCCGGGGGTCTCAAGCTGGGTGACCAGGCTGGGCCCTCATTCTGCCCGCCGCCAGGGTGAGGCCAGGGGTCTCCTCCTCAGAGACCAGGAGCCTCTGAGTTGAGGCCTTGGGGGGCTCCGCCCTGCCCCGTCTCCTGTGACCCCCGGCCAGCCACCCATCTCCAAGGGTGCCACGTGGTGCCCCTCTTCCCACCCCCCACCCCCGCTTCTCTTTGCTGTGACGGGTTTATCGGTGCTTTCCTTCCTTCGACTGTGGTCTTGGGAGGGAACGTAGGAAAATGATGGTGTGCCTGCTGCTGTGTTTACCTGGATACCACGTAGGTGATTCTTTCCCGAGGCTGAATTATGCAGGAGAACCAGCTCTGGGACAGGCCTTCGCGGGTGGATGTGGGCGAGCGTGGGCATCTGGAATCAGCCTGTCCGAGGGCCCGAGTGACCGTGGGACGGAGGATGCGGGGCTGACGGCGGCGTGGGGTGGGGTGGCCCCCGGCGAGGGGCAGTGGGAGGTGGCAGGGCTGACGCGTCGCGGGCGCTTCCCAGCAGTGGTCTGTGCGTGTGAGTTGATAGACTTTATGTTTTAGAACAGGCTTGGGGTTAGGGAGAATTGGGACGGCGGCACGGGAGCCGGTAGCACCAGTGTACACGTCAGTCACAGCTCATGATCCCACGTACGCACGTTTCCACGAGCTCAAGCCCCACCTCACTCGGGATTCCTCAGTTTCCCCTCGTGTCCTCTTCCCACCCGGGACCCCACATGACATTCAGTCGTCACGTGTCCTCGGGCTCCTCTGGCTGCGACAGGCCTCAGAGGCCTTTGGTTTTTGTGACCTTTGCCGTGTGCAGGAGTGCTGGCCAGGTGTGGGTCGACTGCCCCTCTTGTCTGATGTTTGTCTGATGTTTTTCTCACACTTAGACTGGGGTCGGGGGCCTGGGGAGGAGCCACGGAGGCGCCGCCCTTCTCATCACGTCACGTCGGGGCACCTGCTCTCACATCACCAGGTGACGTGGCCTCGCTCACCTGGCTGAGGTGTGTCTGCCAGGTGCCCCCTGCAGAATCCCTCTTTCTCCCTTTGCATCCTCTCCTCTGAGGAAGGTTGTCAGCACAGCCCATCAGGAGGGGAGGGGGCGTCCATGCGGATTACCTGGACTCTTCTGCTCGGGGTGTTGGATGTCCCTTCCATTGCTTTCTTTCTTCATATCAGTCTGGACTCACAGATGGTGGTTTTGTACCCGGGATTCTCATCCAGTATGACTTTCTTCTTCTGTTGCCCACATCGTTCCAGCTTCAGCCACTGGGAGCTCCTCAGGTGGGTCTGGGGAGTGTGAGGGCCAGACCGTTCCCCAGGAGGGTGGTGCTGGGGGCTCAGGGGTGTGAGGTGGACCTGGAGCCCCCGTGGGCGGTGAGGCAGGGGGATCTCTGACCCCCGTAGGTGGGGACACAGGCTCTCCCTCCGTCCCTTCACCCAGGAGAGACGGTGAGGGCAGGAGGGCACGAGGGGCGGCGTGATGGTCGGCCTGTTACGGTGGCTCAGCTGCCGCCGTCGGACGCGGGATCTTCCCGGCGAGCATGGTCTGTTCTCTTCCGTCCTGTCCTTCCGTAAAGCAGTGATGGTGACACAGGCCCAGCCCCAGCCATTGCGGCTCCAGGTGAGGCCCCAGGACGAACGCCATGGCAGTGCTGCCCTGGGAGAGCCCAGGCGTATTTCTGGCTGCTGACCCGACGGGCCTGACCCGGAGCAGCTGGAAGTGGCTCCAGTCAACCTTGGTGGCCGCGCGCCCCGCTCTGGCGCTGTTTGGGGAGGGGACCCCGTGCGGGTGACCATGCGGGGGGCCTGGGGCTGCCGAGCGGCCGTTCAGGACGGACCCGGCAGATGGCACCTCTCCAGGAGCAGGTCCGCCGGTGCCGTGTGTACCTCGGCCGCTGTGGAAGGTGGAGTCACGTGGAGACCGGAACTAACCGACCCGTGAGTGTGAGGTTCGCTGGTTGAGCGTCCAGTGACTGTTTTGTGATGTCAGCAGCTGAGCTCTGGGAAAGGCTGCGTTCATGCTGGTGTCCCTTCTGCCAGTCTCCCTGGTGTCAATGCTCCCACTGCGGCCGATCCCCAGCCGCCCAGCGACCCGACCGCAGGCAGAGCTGGGGGAGACACGCGGTCATCTGAGAAGGTCAGCAGGGTGACACGGACACCGGGTCCCAGCTGGTTGATGACCGTAGCTCAGGAAGTGCCACCTGTCCCCGGGCCGGCCTCCTTCAGGGTGGCACCCGTGGCCTTTGACAGTCGGCGGGGGAGCCAAGTAGCGAGCGGCTCCCGGGAGCGGCCCCGCAGACAGCTGGCAGGGGCAGCACGCCCACCACGGTGACAGGACCGAATGTGAAGCCGCTGTGAGGGTTGTCACACTGTGGACACTGGTCTTAAGCACCTCCTTCCTGGGTTAGCATTTCATGTCTCGCCTGAAAGCATTTGGGTCTCAGAATGGACCCCCAGACCACGCACACCCTCGCCTCTCACCAAACTGTGCTCTCGTTGATCACATTCTTTCCAAATCCTTTGTCATCGGAGCTGCCTCTCCGAGCCAGTGCCGCCCACCAGCGGTCCTGCTTCCAGCACGGGCGCCTCTCAGGTCCACGGAACGAGAGGAGGTCCGCGGTAGAGCCTGTGTCCTGCGTCCCCCCACGTGGTGTCGGCGTCCGTGGGAGGGTTGTTACTGTCGTGGCGCTCCCGAGGCCATTTTCTCTTTCCATCACTCCCTCTACCGATATCAGTAGGCATTTTATGCTGTAAGGAAGAGCCATCCCTGCTCCCCTCCCTGTTTAAAAACAATGTCGTACCCGCATGGGTAATTTTCTAAATTGTGAGTTTATTAAAATTCATTTCTGTCATTTCTTTTGAGGCTCTATTTGGCCGGCAGAGCCTGGGGAAGCGGCTCCCGCTGGCTTGGGGCGCGTTCCCACCAGCGTTTGAGGGCGTCCCCGCTTTCTGGTATAGTCACCTCTGGGATCAGCAAGCACGGTCCCAGTTCCAGCCCGGAGCTGCTGTTGCCCTGAGGACCTGGCCTCCCCGGGGTGGGGGAGGGCTTTTAGAAGCAGGGCTGGGTTCCATGCGCCCCTCACCCCCGGGAGTAGGACCTGAGCTCGTGCTCTGACCCTCGAGCTCCCACCAGAACTGGAGCTGCTGCGGCTCCACCCGCCTCCGTGCCTCTCGGGCTCTCTGCCCATGCACCGACCCGGTTCCCTGGCAGCCTTGGTCCTTGGCCTCTGCTCCCCCGACACTGGTTCAGTTCGAGCGCGGCTCCCAGGGGTTTACCTAGGTTCCATTGTCATCGTCCCTATGGCTGTGTCTATGTAGTACTCAGTCGGGTTTATTTATTTCTGTCTGCACTCAGTTTTAGGGTGTGTTCCTCATCCCTTTTTGTTTATTTTATAGAAGGGTTGTGTAACACATGAACATGATTCAAAAATAAAAACTGTGTGCAGGGGCTTCCCTGGTGGCGCAGTGGTTGAGAGTCCGCCTGCCGATGCAGGGGACACGGGTTCGTGCCCCGGTCCGGGAAGATCCCACGTGCCGTGGAGCGGCTGGGCCCGTGAGCCGTGGCCGCTGAGCCTGTGCGTCCGGAGCCTGTGCTCCACAACGGGAGAGGCTGCAACAGTGAGAGGCCTGCGTACAGCAAAAAAACCCAAACAAACAAAAAACTGTGTGCAAAGATTCCTGTTCATGTACCTTCGACCCATGTGCACCCAACTTCATTAATTTTTTTGGCTTATTCCTGTGTTTCTTTTTGTAAAAGTAGGCGCGTGTGTGTGTTATTTACCCTTTTTCGTTGCACAAAGAGTAACCTAGTACACGTACTCTTCTCTGCTCGTACTTTCTTACTCTTGTGTGCTATTATACGTACATGTGTATATGTATTTAGAATGAGAATAGCAATATAAATAAATGATAACTTCTAAAATACTGACAGCATCGCAAAATCTAGAAACATCACTAGTTAGACTCACCATTAAGTATCCGCTTGGCATGATCCTATAATACATTTCTCCCAACACGTTCCAGCTGCAAACGTTGTGATTGCCTTCTCAAGTGACAGTTTTGCAATATTCCCTCTAGAGAAACCTCAAAGATAATTACCTCCGTCCTTCCTGCCATATAGTGGACAAAATTTTACTTTTTGGCCATTTAGAAAATCTTCTTTTTGGCCTCACAAATTATTATGGGAAACATCACGTCCATTTTTAGGATTGTTTTCAAATTTGGGAACGACCTCAGTTTCTTTCACTTAAGGTGTGTAAGACTTCAGAGCAGTTCAAATTTTCTTGTACCGCGACTCATCTTACAGATTTCTTCGAGATGGTAGTCACGCATTTACCATTTTGCTGTCCAGGTCCTCGCTACAGACACACGTCGTATGAACTCTGTGTAATCTTCATTCACGTTGTAGTTTTTAGAGATGCTTGCCACGTGTGACTTGACTCGGTATTTCTGTAGATGCGTGAAGCACAGCACGTCGCCCAGAGCTACCGGCAGCCCCTAGTCCCGCCACAGGTTTGTACGCACAAACGTGATGATGCTTGAAGGCGATGACGGGGGCGCTGGCCATTGTCCCGCAAAGCATCTGGGACCGGTCAGACCCCTGAGCGTCAGACGCCCCACGTCCACCCACATTCCTGATACATCTTCTTCAGTTAGACGTGGCCAAATAGCACATGGTATAGAAATTACCATCTCAACCCTCTCTCTGATTCTCTTTATTAAGATTTTATGTTCTAGAGCAGTTCTAGGTTCACAGCAAAATTGAGAGGAAGACACAGAGAGTTGCCATACCCGCCCTGCCCCCAGGCACAGCCTCCTTGTTAGCAGCACCCCACCAGAGGGTACACTTGTTACAACCCACGAACCTACGTCGTCACCCGGAGCCCGTGATTTACACTGGGCGTCACTCGCGGTGGTGTGCGTTCTGTGTGTCTGGACAAACGTATGATGACGTGTGCCCACCATGACAGTATCGTACAGAGCAGTTTCACTGCCCTAAACGTCCTCTGTGCTCCCCCTGTTCCCCTCTCCCTCCCCCCAGCCTCTGGCAACCACTGATCCTTTTACTGTCTCCATAGTTTTGCCTTTTCCAGAATATCTTATTGTTGGGATCATGTAACGTGTAGCCCTTTCAGATTGGCTTCTCTTCTTGAGTAATATGCATTTAAGATTCCTCCACGTCTTGGGGCTTCCCTGGCGGTCCAGTGGTTAAGACGCCATGCTTCCAGTGCAGGGGGCACGGGTTCGATCTCTGGTTGGGGGTCTAAGATCCCACATGCCACGTGGCATGGCCAAAGTAAATAAATAATTGATTAATTAAAAAAAAAGATTCCTCCATGTATTTTCATGACTTGAAAGCTCATTTCTTTTCAGTGCTGAATAATATTCCACTGTCTGGAAGGACCACAGTTTTTTTATCCATCACCTGCTGAAGGACATCTTGGTTGCTTTCACGTTTTGACAGTTAGGAATAAAGTTGCCAGAAACGTTGTGTGCAGGTTTTTGTGTGCACGTAGTTTTCAGCTCCTTTGGGTACATACTAAGGAGCATGATTGCTGAATTGTCCGGTAAGACTATGTTTAATTTTGTAAGAAATCACCAAAGCTGTCTTCCAGGGTGGCCGGTCCGTTTTGAACTCCCACCGGCGACGAGTGCGAGTCCCTCACTCGTTGGTGCACACTCTCACCAGTGTTCGGTGACGTCGTGTTCTGGATTTTGGTCATCCTAACAGGGCCATCTTGCCCATTTTTAGCGTGTGGTTCAGAAGTGTTAACCGTATCCTCATGTTCGACGACAGATCTTGAGAACTCTCTCATCTTCTCTTCTGCTTTTAAATGAAGAATTCTGTGAGAAACAGGAGATAACAGATAGGTTTGGAGCATCATGGCTTATAGGGTTAAGGCTTTGTCGTGGGCTAACCGTGTCCACAGCTGGGAAGGGCCCCACGACCAAGAGAGCAGTGACGTTAGCACCTTTGGACAGTGGCCTGAAATGCCAGGTGGTCCTTGCAGCTTACGTGCCACTGATAAGACCTTTGCTCCGAGGGGTTTTAATGATTCCCTTATTTTTGCATAGTTTTTGTTTGTTCATTTTGTTCTGTTTTGGTCTCGTCATCCAGAAAATGTTGGTGTCGTTACCAAAGGACTATGAAAAGATATCGGAGCAATATGTATATTATGTCATCAAACAGATTTACTGTGGGCAGAGTGAGTAACTCAGAGGTGGCTTTTCCTCTGAAGCTGGCATTTTGGGGAGTCGGGGGTACCATCTTTCTGCTCCTGTGTGTGGGGAGGGCGTGGCTGCTGGAAGTGACCTGCCACGGAAGAACGTCTGACCTGACGGGGTGGGCACCCGTCCCGCCCGGCCGCCGAGGAGCTGGCACTGGTGTGGAGGCAGTGAGGACAGCGTCTGGGCGGCCGCAGCAGCGGGCGGTCTGGCCTCGAGGTGGGGCTGCGGGGACAGCGGTGAGGGGCGGGCTGCTTGGTGGCTGGCACGTGCTGGCCGCCTGGACACGTGGCTTGAAGGCGTCCTTTGTTCTGATGGGGCGGAGCCAGTGCTGAATAGCGGCTTTCTCTGCGGGGCCGCCGCGGCAGTGAGGGCTCTGCCTTCGATGCCCCCCCATTCGAATTCCAGTTCTGCTGCTTCCCTCCTGTGTGACCTTAGGAAGGTCGCAGCCTTTCCTATGGACCTGGTCCAGGCTCCGCCTCCCTCACCTGGATGACCCTGCCCCCTGCAGGCGGAAGGGGCCTGTAAATGGGGTCTCACTGGGCCGTAACCCCCTGTCACCACCCCACCCCGTCTAGCCGGGCTGAGGGGCCCCTCTCTGTGGGAGTCCCACCTCCCTCTGCAAAGGCAGCTCACGGCAGGAGGGCTGCAGGCTTCCTCCCTCCCACCCCCGTCTCCTTCCCCATCCCATTGCACACCATCCTTCCCCACCCCCCCGCCACGAAAACTCACACCGCCCCCCCCACCGTTTGTCCTCTCCCCCAGCACCCAGGCTTTTGTGCTGTCCCCCACCCAGCCACCGGGGTGTGGCCTCTGTGAGGGTGGGGTCCGCCTGCTTCCACCTCAGGTGTGTCCTCCCTGGGCTTTCACTGAACGGGCTCCCACGATGTCCCCTCCTTAAACCAGAGGTCCCCAGACCCTGGGACCGGCCAGCGAAGCCCGCTGCCCGGGAGCACTGTCAGCCCCGCCACGTGGGTCAGGCCGCCGGAGCCTTGAGCCAGCCCGGGGCCGGGTCACGTGTGCCGCTCGGCATCTCGGGAGGGCCGCTGGTGACTGAGTGGACGGGAAGGCAGCACTGTGAAGACAGGACTGTCCACTTTGTATTTAAAACAGCATTTCTGGTTGAAAAGCAACACGTGTTGAATACAGAAAATTTGAGACACACAATGAAATGGAAGGGGAAATTTTTGAATCGCCCCTTATGTCGCTCCCTGGCGAGCGTACCACTTTAAATTCTATTCGAGCCTCGCGTGCTTACTAATATTAAGGAAATACGGAGGCGTCAGGTTAGTTAAAATTCCTCCCTGTCTTCAGCTCGCGGTTCGGGACTTGGCGTGGGCGGGCAGGCGCTGGGGTTCGGGCTGTGCATGTGGTGGCCCCGGGGGCGGCGGGTTCCCCTCGGCCGCTGCGCAGCGCCGGCCCCTCTGGTCCGCTCTTGGTTTCCTGGGTGCAGAATTCCAGTGAGCAATCGCGCCGTCAAAGAACATAAATACGTTTTTATCATTTAAAGTCTTGTGAACCGGCGACTTCCCTGGCGGTCTGGTGGTTAAGGCTTCGCCTTGCAATGCAGGGGTGCGGGTTGGATCCCTGGTCGGGGAGCCGGGGTCCCACGTGCCTTGGGGCCAGAGAAGCAACACATCAGACGGGAGCAATATGGTAACAAATTCAATATAGACTTTAGAAATGGTCCACACCAAAAAAAAAAAATCTTTAGACATAAGTAAATAAAAATCTTGTGAGCTGCTGGCGCCTGTCGCTGTGTGTTCGGGTGTGCTGTCACCTGAGCGCTGGCATCCGCCCCTCAGCTTGGGAGATGGGACGCAGCGATGGCGGTCCCTGGGTGCCACCCCCCACATAACCTTTTCAGTTTTTATTCCCTTCCTGAACTTTCTGCATGTCAAAGGGTTGGCTCTCCAGCCGGGCAGTTGGAGAGTCCATCACACGTTGGCGTCCTCATGTGGGTGAGGGGCTGGGCGGGTGTCTGTGCCTCTGTGCTGCCGTCCATCATCTGACCGACCCCCAGGGACTGTCTTGTCGCAGGGGCCTTCGAGCCGCAGCCTCGCCAGGGGAGGCCAGTGTTCCCCTTTCGTCCCGGGCCTGCCCCGGCCAGGGGAGGAATTTAGCCACTTTGTCCCGACCTTTCTGAGACGTGGCTTCTACGTGTGAACTGCGTGTGGACCCTGGGACTCACCGGTGTGTGTGGGAAGGGGCGAGAGGCGGGTGGTGGGAAGAGGACCCACATTGCTGAGTTGATTATGTAAGACCCTGTTTCAGCCCTGTGGGGAGAGGGGCCGGGGAGGCTGAGGGCGAGTCTAGGGATTTGGGGCCTGTCTCCGTCAGCTCAGCTGCTGTAACAAACATACCCCAGGCTGGGTGGCTCAAGCAACAGGAATTCCTCACGTTTCTGGAGGCTGGGCGTTGGAGACCTGGGTCAGTTCCTGGCGACGTCCTGCTTCCCAGGCTCCTGCTGTGTCCTCACAGGCCGAGAGGGCTAACTCTGGTGAATCTTCCTCGAGTTTTAAGGGCGCTGATCCCATCATGGGCCCCACCCTCATGACTTCATCTCACCCTAATCACCTCCCAAAGGCCCTGCATCCAAATACCACTGCACTGGTATTTGGGTTGGGGGACACGGACATTCTGCTCATGGCAGGCGTCCAACCCAAAGTCACCGGGAGGGTGTGGAGGGTCCAGGCGGTATGTCTATAAGGAGCAGGGATGGGAGGGAGGGGCCTTGGAGAGCAGAGAGGTCACCAGGACACGTGCTCAGAGGGGCTGCGTTTTGTGCAGTGTTGGAATGAGGATGTGAGTGTGAGGATGCCCAGCGGTTGAGGTCAGCCGTGGAGACTCCAGGCTCCGGGGGTTGCCTCCTGTCCTGCAGCCCCTCCCCGTGTCAGGGTCTGCTTCCTGTCCCCCCGCTGCTGGGGCAGGGTGACTTAAGCCGCCCAAGTTTATTCTGTCTCAGTCTAGAGCCTGGTGTGGGCAGGCTGGCTCCCTCTGAGGCTGAGGGAGGGTCCATCCGGCCCCTCCTGGGCTTGGAGACATCGTCACGCCCACACGGTGAGCTCCCCCTGCACCTGTGTCTGAATTTGCTCTTTTTATAAAACCACCAGTCATTCTGAGTCAGAGGCCACCCTGTGACCTCATTCTAACTTCAGACATCTGCAATGACCCTATTTCCAAATAAGGGCACATTCTGAGGTGCTGGGGGTCAGGACTTAGCATTTGGGTTTGGGGGGGACACAATTTGGCCTGAACAGTCCCCGCAGAGGTTGAATCCTGGGGTCCCCATAGGCTCACAGCCTGGCAGGTCTGCAGTCTTCATGGCCAGCTGTCCTTGGTGTCCTCTTCTAGTTGGGAACCAGAAGACTGCCTGAGGATTTGTAGTGGATGGTTCGTGACCAACCATAGAGGACCCCGCTGACCAGGGCCCCAAGCCCAGTGTCCCCACAGGATCCATCACACCACCCGGAGGACGCGGCTTGGCTGTGGCATCCTCGCCTGCGGCCACCCCTTCCCGGACAGGAGGCCCTGGTCGCTGGGCAGAGTCCTGAGCTCACATGGTCTTGAAGAAACACCCAGGGCTTCGCCAAGGAGGCCCTTGCACATGTAGGAATGAAGCTTCCAGCCCCGTTTCACGTGCCCAGTGTGTGGTTTGCTCTCTGGACCTCACGCATCTTAAATGTCCAAGGTAGAACCCGCCCAAATATTTCCACGGTATTACTTTGACTTTCTGTATAAGTTACAGAACCTCGTTTTTCTTGATGTTACGATCTAAGCAGATTATTGAATACACCTCGTAAATACCGCTTTTGAAGACCACCCAATGTACCGTCACATGGACACACTTTAATAAAAGGGTCGGAGAACTATGGGCCACACACCAAATCCAGCCCACCGTTGTTTTTTGTTGTTTTTTTAAAATGGTAGCAAAGTACGCTTAATGTAAAGCTTACCATTTTAACCGTTTCTAAGTGTATAGCTCAGCAGTGCATGCACGTTGCTGTGTAACCGTCACCGCCATCGTCTCCAGAACTTTCTCATCTTCCCAAACCGACACTCTGCCCCCATTAAACACTCTTCACCCCCTCTCCCAGCCCCTGGCCCCCACCCTTCTGGCAGCCACCATGTGAATCTGAGTCCTCTGGGTCCTCTAAAAGTGGCATCTTACGGGACATGTCCTTTCGTGTCTGGCTTGTTTCAGCATTGTGTCCTCGGGGCTCATCCACATTGCAGCAGGTGTTGGAATTTCCTCCTTTTCAAGGTTGAAGAATATTCCATCCTGCGGATGGACCACATTTCGCTTACCCATCATCCACTGATGGACACTTGGGTTGCGTCCATCTTTTGACTGCTGTGAATAATGTTGCCCTGAAAATGGGTGTACAGATACCTTTTCGAGTCCCTGTTTTCAGTTCTTTTGGGAATATATGCACAAGTGGAATTGCTGGGTTGTATGGTAATTCTATTTTTAGGTTTTTGAGGACCCACCAGACCATTTTCCATAGGAGCTGCGCCATTTTACATGCCCACCGGCATGTACAGGGTTCCAGCTTCTTCACATCCCCACCAACACTTGCTGTTTTCTGGGTTTGTTTGATAGGAGCCCCCCTGTTGGGTGTGAGGTGGTGTCTCACTGTGGTTTTGACTTGCGTTTCCTTGGTGATCAGTGACGCTGAGCACCTTTCCTCGGGTTTTTTGGCCATCAGTCTACTGTATCCTCTTCGGAGACATGTCTGTGCAAGTCCTTTACCCATTTTAGAATCAGGTTGTCCGCCTGTGTGGTGTTGGGTCGTCCTGGTAAGTGTGCAATGACAGACCACAAGCGTGCACATTGGGCCCCGCCTTCTCCTGACCACGTCACCCAAGCAGAGCAGGGGCGGTCCGAGGCGTTGGCTTCGGGGTGGAGAGCAGACGTGCGCCTGCGATGTCAGCGCGAAGGTGGACCGTTGTTTTCCTTCTCTTTTACGCCTTCTGATATTTTCCAAGTCTTTCATCAGCTTATTTTTATAGCATACAAGTTCATTAAGAAGGAAAAAGACTTGTGTGGAGGAGGAAGTCTTGAATCAGGAGGCAATGGAGGGCCTGTGAGTCACTCCATCCCCACGAGGACGTGGGTCTGGGGCAGCACGGCTGCAGTAAGACGTTTCCCTGCTGCCGCAGACCCTTGCCTCCTGTGGGGTCCGCCCGTGGCAGCTGCACCGTCTGTGTCCAGCCCTCCCCGGATGCCCCATCATTTCAGCACTCCCCCGCCCCCAGCATGTTTTCCTATGTGCGGCGACTCCTGGGAGAACAGAACGAGATGCAGCGAGCCTGGGGCTCTGGGCCGTCTGTGGGGTGATGGGGGAGCCTGGGGGGCTCGCTCAGCTGCGAGGAGGGCAGGCAGCGGGGTCCCACTTCGGGGCCGGCCCAGGGGGGCAGAGCACAGGGCGGCCGGCACCTCCCTCTGCTCCCGGCCTCCCTGGGGGCGCCTGCTGGTAAGTGCAAAGCACCTCCTCCGCTTTGGGGCCTTAAGAAGCACTGGGGTCCCGTGCACCTGAAGGTCACGGGCTCCTTTAGGACGGAAACTTCCCTGAGCTTCACGTTGATGTTCTTGGAAGTGAACAGAACAAGCATAAATTATTCATGGGTTTTAGCTGATCTGTTTTTGTACAAAGGGAGCTTTTAAATTTAAATTTTTTTTTTTTTTTTTTTTTTTGCGGTACGTGGGCCTCTCACTGTCGTGGCCTCTCCCATTGCGGAGCACAGGCTCCGGACGCGCAGGCTCAGCGGCCATGGCTCACGGGCCCAGCCGCTCCGCGGCACGTGGGATCTTCCCGGACCGGGGCGCGAACCCGTATCCCCTTCATCGGCAGGCGGACTCCCAACCACTGTGCCACCAGGGAAGCCCAAATTTAATTATTTTTAAGCACTAAAGAATGGTTTAGCTGGAGGCCCGGTTTTTGAGGTGAGCAAGGCGAGCAGAGGGCGAGGGCGGTGGGGGGCGGGTCGCGGGCCGGGGGTCCAGGCCCCCGTGCTCAGAAAGGAGGGGCCGGGCCGGCTGGCGGAGTCAGGCGGTGGCTCTGAGTGTCAGTCCCAGCCAAGACTTTGAAACTCAGCTCCAGTATCATAAACCTAACGGGCCTCAGATGCACTTGCTCCCCACATGGGTGGGGGAAACACCTGCTGCTCCAGGTACAGACCCGGCCCAGGACGCACAGGGATGCCGTGTGACGGACCATTGGAAACACACACACAGAGAAGTTGCAGCGCCTGCGACGGGTCTCCTGCTATGAGGGAGGCTGCGGCTCGAGACCCGGGACCCCCAGCCTGTGGGGAGGAGACGGACGGCCCGTGGGCTAAGCTGACAGCAGCTGTTCCCTTGAAAAGTGTCTCCTCCTGGGTATGGACAGGCATGGGCGGGTGTGGACACCACGCGGACATGGCGTGGTCGGGCCTGGATGCTGTGTAGACAGGTGTGGGTGAGTGTGGACACACTGTGGTTGTGGATAGACAGACGTGGATGCTGTGGACAGAGGGACCTGCGGTACTTGGGCCCCCCTGTTCCGGAGACCTCCCCACGCTTGGAACTGCACTGGGCACGGCCGCCTTGGTGGGGGTGGGGGGTGCCAGGTAATCGCAGGTGTGAACACGGATGCTCACCTGCAGGCAGGGTTGTGGGCACGAGGTAGAGAGGCCTCGGTGCTGGGTCCTGGTCCACGTGTCCCTCTCCCAGTCTGACTTTGGGGGCCACATCTCCTGCTGGACACCTCTTTGTCCCCACCCCCTCGGATGACCTCCCAGCTTGTCACATCGGTGCAGCCACGTTCCCTGGGAGCCCACGCGTCCTCCGGAATGTTCCCTCCGATGCGCGGTGTTGGGGTTCTCCTTTGCCATCACCTCCCCCACCTCCAGGGGCAGCACCTGTCTCTGTCTCTGGACCCCGTCTTTGGCAAGAGATGGAAGAAACCTGGTTCCAGTCCAAGCTGCGCATCCCAGGCCCGTGGCCTCATCCTTGTGTGTGAAGGTGCAGGCCCGCGGTGTGGACAGCAGTCACCGCGGGGTATGGGGTCTTTGCCGAGGCTCCTGCCGCGGCCTCCTTTCCCACCCTCGGCCCCTGTCTCCCGTCTTGGCTGTTCTTGGCCTTGAATTAATTTCTTGCCTTCCAGTCATTCTTCTGAAAGCTCGGTTTTGAGCTCTTTCCCCCTCGTGTCTATAACAAGCTCTGCCTGGATCCCCCCGGGCCCCCCACCCGTTTGCATATCTCCCCAGGCCACCACCGAGCAGGGCCAGGGACCCCGGCCGTCAGCATCTGACTGCCTGTTGGCGGCTGTGGAGAAGTGGCTCCTTTGTTCCTTCGAGCCTGGGGCTTCATCCCTCGGATGGGGCGGGGTTTCCGTGTGCCTGGGCCACTCACGCCGAGATCATAGGTCCCTGAGGGTCAGGGCAGCACCAGAGGCCCAACCACCAGGAGGCCCAGAGCGCGGGCCTTGGCATCCAGCCGCCCCTACTTCCCACTCCGGTCTTGGGCGGGCCACCTCTTCTCTGGGCCTCCATTTCATCTCCAGGTGGCAGATGTGGACACAAGGAACTGAATCACGTGGATTTTGTGGGGATTAAATGCGACAGTGTGTAAACATACTTGGCACCAAGCTTGTCTTCAGTAGGTGCTGGAGCCAGTGTGCTAATGTTGATGTATTTCTGAGTGGTAGGTGACAGTTCTGGAGGAAGCGGCTTCGGTGCACTGCTGCCGTGGTGGTTCCACGGGAATCAGAACAGTCCTGGGCCTAAGTTACAAGTCAGGGAACGTGGAGCAGCATCCCCTGTGGACGTCAGATTTGCTCCTGACTCATGGCTTCTCGCAGACACCCAGGGGTCCACTATGACCTCAGTCTCTGCTGAATCCTCAGCCTGAGTGTCAGCACATGTACACGCACGCACACACACACACACAGGCACCGGGGTCCTCACACAGACGGGCTTCCTTCCTTCCACGTACCTGAGTGGCGGCCCCCGGATGCCGGGTCGGGCAGATGCTGGGAAAACCAGTGACCTGGAGGATACACTCCCGGTCTCGCCTGGTTAATGAGAAGATGTGCAAAATGATTTAAAGTTCCAGCTTGTAATTAACGTAAGTGGCACCGAGGCGGAAACACTGGGTAGTGGGGCTGGTGCGGGGGGCGAAGGAGGTGCCGGGGCGGGACGTGGTGTGACCCCTGAGGCGAAGCGCAGAGGACCACCGAGACGTGGCCGTGGGGCGGGGGTTCCTGGGGGGGCTGGTCAGAGGAACCGGGAAGACCTGCTGGTGGAACCACCCAGAGAGGTGAGGGTGAGGGTGGGGGCCACACAGGAGCCTCCGGTCACCCCTTAGTTGTGCATTTTGTGAGCCTGTAAGGCATTTGTTCAACAAAAGTGCATCCTGGGTGTGACCAGTTTGCTGTTCCAGTTAAGTTGGACGTCACTTGTCCACATCCAGCTGTATCAGATGACTTGCAAGGAGCAGAAAAAACTTGAACTGCATTTTCGAAGTAACGAAAGTGAGATGAGGATGCTCTCTGTGGGAAAAGACAGCCCTCGGATTCCGCACCCTGGTGGCAGCGAGCTGCGTGCACTGCCTGCTCTGAACCAACTGGTTCAGACCCCGAGTTATTTCGAGTTATTTCTCGTCTTCGCGAAGCACGTAGGTATCCCCAGGGTCTTCCTGACCCCGTGATCGTGGCCCAAGGGCAAAGGGGGAGCCGGTCTCAGCCCAACTGCAGGCTACAGTCTTTTCTTTGGTTTCATTTTATTTTGCAGTGGTAGACGCTGTTTTGCTACAGTTATTTCAGAACCTGCCACCTGGAAAAACACGTCCCTTGGGGGACCATCTGCAGGGACCCAGGATTCCACAGAGGCTGCAGCTTTTGTGCTGACATCTAGCTTTGTCACCCCGTTCGCCCGAAGGTCACCCGCTGCTACCAGGACGTCCTCTGTCCCCAGCCCCGTGGCCCTGAGCTGCCCTTCCCTGCTGGTTGCCTTCCTGGTTTCCAAGCTCTGAGGTTTGCTCCCAGGGCTCTGCCCCTGCATCTGAAGGCTGTGTCCCGTCCTCTCCGTGGACAGCCTCGTGTGGTCGCTGTCGCGAGGGTCAGCCCTTGTGGACGAGGATACCTTTGTGTCACGTTTTGGCAGTTCTCGCAATATTGGAGCCTTCATTATTAATGCGTTGGTTACGGTGATCTGTGATTGGTGATCTGTGTAATTGTTTTGGGGGCACCACGAACCACACCCTTATGAGATGGTGAACTTAATCCATGAGTGTCGTGTGCGTCCTTACTGCTCCACCCGCCAGCCGTTCCCCCCTCCCTCCCCCTCCTCGGGTCCCCGTATTCCCTGACACGACAGTACCGAAATTAGGCCAGTTAATAACCCTGCGGTGGCCTCTAAATATTCAAGTAAGAGGAAGAGGTGCACGTCTCTCACTGTAAATCGAAAGCTAGAAATGATTGCGCTTAATGAGGAAAGCATGTCAGAAGCTGAGACAGGTCGAGAGCTAGGCCTCTCGCACCAAACAGCCGAGTTGTGAATGCAAAGGAAAAGTTCTTGAAGGAAATTAAGAGCGCTGCTCCAGTGGACACATGAATGATAAGAAAGCGAAACAGCCTTATTGCTGATACGGAAAAAGGTTGTTTTTTCCTTTGTTTTGGGGGGGTTTTTTTGGCTGTGCCGTGCGGCATGCGGGATCTTAGTTCCCCAACCAGGGATGGAACCCACGCCCCCTGCATTGGGAGCGTGGAGTCTTAACCGCTGGACAGCTAGGGAAGTCCCTGATGTGGAAAACGTTTTGAGTGGTCTGGGTATAAGATCAAACCAGCCACAATATTCTTTTAGGCCAAAGTCTAATCCAGAGCAAGGCCCTAACCCTCTTCAGTCCTGTGAAGGCTGAGAGAGGGGAGGAAGCTGCAGGAGAGAAGTTTGAAGCTGACAGAGGCTGGTTCATGAGGTTTAAGGAAAGAAGCTGTGTCTCCATAACAACAGCAAAGTGCAAGGGGAAGCAGCAACAAGTGCTGATGTAGAAGCCGCAGCAAGTTATCCAAGAGATCCAGCTCAGAGAATTCATGGAGGTGGCTACGCTACACAACCGATTTTCAATATAGATGAAAGGGCCTTATATTGGGAGAAAATGCCATCTAGGGCTTCCATAGCTAGAGAGGAGAAGCCAATGCCTGGCTTCAAAGGACAGGCTGACTTTCTTCTTAGGGGCTAATGCAGCTGGTGACTTAAAGTCGAAGCCAGTGCTCATCCACCGTCTGAAAATCCTAGAGTGCTTAAGAATTTGGCCAAGTCTTCTCTGCCTGTGCTCTGTAAATGGAACAACAAAGCCCGGATGACAGCACGTCTGTTTACAACATGGTTTACTGAATATTTTAAGTCCACTGTTGAGACCTATTGCTCAAAAAAAAAAGAAAAATCCTTTCAAAATATTACTGCTCATTGACAATGTACCTGGTCACCCCAGAGCACTGACGGAGATGTACAACGAGATGAATGTTGTTTCCATGCCTGCTAACACAACTTCCATTCTGCAGCCTGTGGATCAAGGAGCAATTTCAACTTTCAAGTCTTAATATTTAAGAAATACATTTTGATCAACTATACTTCAATAAAAGTAATTTTTACAAAAAATCAACTCTACTTCAATTTTAAAAAAAAATTAAAAAAACAAACAAGTAACACATTTTGTGGGGCTTCCCTGGTGGCGCAGTGGTTGAGAATCTGCCTGCCAATGCAGGGGACACGGGTTCGAGCCCTGGTCCGGGAAGATCCCACACGCCGCGGAGCAACTAAGCCCGTGCGCCGCAACTACTGAGCCTGCGCTCTAGAGCCCGCAAGCCACGAGTACTGAAGCCCACACACCTAGAGCCCGCGCGCCGCAACCAGAGAAAGCTCGCCTGCAGCAATGAAGACCCAACGCAGCCAAAAATAAATAAATTTAAAAATGAAAGAAAGAAATTGCTGCAGCCACCCCAGCCTTCAGCAACTACCACCCTGGTCAGTCAGCAGCCGCCAACATCAAGGCAAGACCCTCACCAGCAATAAATAAACAAATAATAAAAAGATTTGCCGAAGGCTCAGATGATGGTTAGCCTCTTTTAGCAATAAAGTAGTCTTTACTTAAGGTATGTACATTTTTTGAGACATACGCGGCTGCACTCTTAATACGCTCCAGTCTAGTGTAAACCTAACTTCATACGTGCTGAGAAACCAGCAAATTCGTGTGACTCGCTTTATTGCGATATTTGCTTTCTATTTGCTGGAACCAAACCCACAGCATCCCTGAGGTGTGCCCGTACTGACACGTAATCTTGACTCCATGATTTCCTGGGGGGCTGTCCTGCGATGCCGTCCCACCCCCTGGAGGCCTAGGGCTCCTGACTTCCTTGTGTCTGATTTTCTAAGGTGAGCGGCACAATGAGATAATTAGTCATTAGTCATTAGTCAAAAGACATTAAAAGATTCTCCGTTGTGGAGGGATCCCGAGGGGGCTCCTCTGGTGCTGGCCCTGCCCCCCTCATTCTCGACCTTTGAGTCTCCTCTCGATATGTAAATCCCGCATCAGAATTTAGTTGTGACAGCGTGGGCTTTCCCCCCAGTAAATTCTTAAAGCCTTTCAAAAGCTTAATCTCAGGGAGAATCAGGCCCTTTTGTGTGTTTAATTACCAAAGCTGTTTTGAATCTCAAACATGGTTTAAGAGACCTAAGACACTGCACCAGCTGAGTCCTCCAACTGGCAGGAGGCCGGTGGGCATCCTCCCTCCCCCGCTTCTCGGGGTGGCCCTGGCCGTGAAACCCCAGGGGCAGCCTCCAGTGCGGGTCTGATTTCCTTGTTCTCTCTTCGGCGTGTGTCTCATTCATTCATTCATTCTTCATTTGCAGCTCAGCTCTCACGACCATGAGCCAGGCACCTTGGGCTGAGCGTGGCCTGTGTCACCACTGGCTGCAGGGCCCAGGACAAGGCTCCGTATCCTCAGTTTCCCTTCTTGTGAAATGGGCGGTGGGAGTGGCTGCCTTGCAGGGCTGCTGTGCGGGTCCAGCGCCTGCCGCCCTGCTCGAAAGCTCCTTTCCCTGCTCTCTGCCCTTCTTCCCCAGCCGTGGTCACAACTCCCCGACTATCCCTCACCCACTAGAACGGGGCGCTGGGACAAGAGCCGTGCACGGGGATGCAGGCCTCGCCCGGGTTCGTGGGACTTCTGCCATGAGCGTGTGTTTTCCTATCAACTTTGTGGCCCTCATGTCTGTTGCTCTGTTACTTGGGGGTTTAGGATCAAAAGCTTTGGAAATACTGAAGCGACCTGCAGTCCAGATGCTGCCTCGTAGGCCTGCCTGTGAAACGGAGATGTCAATGCCTGCCTCTAGGAGGCCTGTGAGGGGACAGGATTCGGCATCTCCTCGGCTTGGACCAGCATCTGTTACAGAGTGGACACGGGGTAGATATGTGGTGGACGTGTCCCGTATTATGTGTAGCAGAGACACAGAACAGATACACCATAGACACATAGTAGATATGTAATAGATTCATAATAGATACAGAACAGATACACAGCAGAAATTCACATGTAACAGACAAGCAATGGGTACACCATAGGATCAACACATGCTAATGGTGTGTTGTGAGTGTCCCGCCTGGGGTTCACTTAGCTGTCTGTGGGATCCTTTTCACAAGGGAGGACTGTTACAGGGGTTTGGAAAAACAGTCCAGTTTTCTTTCCCTCTCTCCCCCTTTTCCTTTTTACCAGACACAGCAGAGCAGCGTTTCCTGTCTGGTGGGTGGAGAGTGTCCTTCTGGGTTGGGCCCTGAGGTCAGGAGGGGGATGGGCTGGGGGAGGGGGTGGGAGGGTGGTCCTGGAGCCAGTCCCCCACCACCCCTTGCTCTGTCCCAGGAATCTTTTGAATTTATATTTTTTCCTTAGAGTCCGGTGTGGGCTTTTCGAGGTCTGCTTACAAGTTTTTGTTCTGTTGTTTGTTTCTAGACTCCTAGAAACTTCTTGTATTTTGTTCTCTTCTTTATTACAACTTTGAAGAAGTCTAAAGATGCCCCCCCCCCCCACTAAAGGGTCCCAAAGCAAAGACGTGCAGTCAACTGCGAGGCACACAGCCCGCAACGACCCTACCCTCACTTTTTCTTTTCCTGTTTTTCTCATAATTAGGCCTCTTCCTCTGGGGAAGGGGTAGTGCTTCTCTCGAGGGAGGGTGGGATACACTGCTGAGATGTGGAGGAGAAGCAGGTGTGTCTGCCGGGCCTTGGAGATGCTCTCAGACCCGCTGGGGGAGGGTGCCCCACCCCCGCCCCAGCCTCGCTTTTCTGCCCCTCCCCCCATGTGCGAGGCCTTTACGAACACGTGGCCCCTGTACTCTTTCTAACCATCTCTCTAATCGATTCATATCAACGTGACAAATCTTTTTTTATTTTATTTATTTATTTTTGGCTGCGTTGGGTCTTCGTTGCCGTGTGCGGGCTTTCTCTGGTTGCGACGAGCGGGGTCTACTCTTCGTTGTGGTGCGTGGGCTTCTCATTGCGGTGGCTTCTCTTGTTGCAGACCATGGCTCTAGGCGCACGGGCTTCAGTAGTTGTGGCACGCGGGCTCAGTAGTTGTGGCTCGCGGGCTCTAGAGCGCAGGCTCAGTAGTTGTGGCACGCGGGCCCAGTAGTTGTGGCTCGCGGGCTCTAGAGCGCAGGCTCAGTAGTTGTGGCACACGGGCCCAGTAGTTGTGGCTTGCGGGCTGTAGAGCGCAGGCTCAGTAGTTGTGGCGCACGGGCTTAGTTGCTCCGCGGCATGTGGGATCTTCCCGGACCAGGGCTCGAACCCGTGTCCCCTGCATTGACAGGCGGATTCTTAACCGCTGTGCCACCAGGGAAGCCCGACAGATCTTTAATATCGTGAGGAAGTCAAATAAGCCGCTTTCTCTGGGAAGCCTTCCCCAGCGGGTGGGGCTGCACTTCGTTTCTTAGTCCCTGTTAGAATGGGGCGGGGGGGGGGGGGGTATGGGTACTTGAACATCAGCCGCTTTGTCCGTTTAGCCGTTGCTCCTTGAGACCCACCGTGAAGAGATGTGAAGACGGCCCTCGGGAAGCTCACGGTCCAGGACTAGGGTAACTGACGGGGCTGCGTGGGACGTGGGACTCGGGGCAACACCACCCGCTCCTCGCTGTGTGGCCGCCAGTGTTTCCCGGCGTCTGCGTTCGGGCGGCGGTGGGGGGCTGGGGGGAGACTGGCACCTCCCTGTGACCTGGACTGTGCGGGGTTCCTTTCCTGTTGGCGTCACGAGGCTCTCGGGGGAGTAGGGTGGGCCCCCGAGGCGGTCCCAGGCGACTTGAGAGAGCAGCTTGGGTTTCGGGGGGCGTGGGGGAGCAGGGCCAGGGCGTTCGGGCTGTGACCTCCGGTGCCACAGGAGGTGGCTTTGGGGCTTTCTCGTCAGCTCTCTCAGCTGTGGAGGCAAGGGAAGGGAATGGGGTGCTCGAAGGTTGTCAGCAGCTGAAAATCAAAACTGGGGTCACATGGCTATGATCTCTTTGGCTGAAACCCAGACTCGGGGCCCGTGGAGCTGCGAGGCTGGCACGGCGGCCAGGCGGACGCTGGGCGCTTCCCCTGGAGCAGCAAGAAGAGGGTAGACCTGGCTGACCACAGACCGCCCGCACCTCGCGGCCTTCTGTGTACAAGGCCCCTGGTGACTGTGTCTGCTTCAGGGACTGGGATGGCGCCACCTGTCTGTGTGGAGTTTGTGCCCTAGAGGGAGGGAGGGCACAGGCGCGTGGCCGGAAGGGCCCTGGGAGACGCTGTTTCAGCCGAGATAAGGGGTAGGGGAGCTGGCTCTGCCAGGTGGGAGGGGGAGGGGTGGGACCGGACTGGGCCCTGGTGTGGGCGGAGCTCGGACACTGAGGGTGAGGCGGGAGCTGCGCGGTCGGAGCGTGGACCAGGCAGGAGCCCCATGCTGAGTGGGTCAGGGCCAGCAGGCCTGTGCGGCCCGCTGCTGCCCCCGAGGCCAAAGGGTCAGGGAAAGGGGGCAGGAGTGCAGCGCTGGGAGAAGATTGGCAGGACCCGGGAGGACCAGGAAAGGGGGAACTGGAGGGTGGGTCCCACGTGAACCGTGCAGGTGAGTGTGGGCAGGTGAGTGCAGAGAGATGAGTGTGGACAGGTGGGCGCGGGTAGGTGCACGGACACCATCTTCCGTCCGAGTGAGGGGAGCAGCCTTCAGGACTGGAAGCGTTTACTCTCCGCCGAGTCTCCGTTCGTGGTCAGACACGTCCAGGTACTTAATCAGCCGAGGACGCCGGCAGCTGCTCGGCTGACCCCTGGTGTACTGCTGTTGGTTCATGCAGTCTCGGTAGGCGTTCGAGCATCGTGGTGCGATTCCGGCGTGGATGCCGAGGTCATGGAGGACACGGCACTCGTGGGAAGGTGGTCTCATCGCGGCGCCAGCCTCCCAGGCACTGAGGCCATGTCCTGTCGCGTGGCTGCAAAGGGCGTGCGGTTGTGTGTCGTGGCCTCGCTGCCCCTCTCCCAGGTCTGGTGCTTCGATCCCAGAAAGGAGGCGGCGCTCTGGCCTTGTGCTCGCAGACAACCAGGAGCTGGCTTGTCCCTGGCCAGCAGGAGGGGCCCGCAGGCTGCTTGCAGACAGGGACCCGAAAGGAGCTGAGGGGCGGTGGGGGGGAGCCGTGGGCGTGCCCGGGGCTTGTGGTTGATAGGACGGGGATCGTGCTGGCGTCTGCGGGTCTCGCTAAATAGCCATCCAAGCGGAGTGGATTTGGGACGAGGTGATCATGTGGCTGAGAGCCGCGAGGAAGAGCTGGCCGGCTGCTTTGAGACATGCTGTGGGGACAGGAATCCTCCCTCCAGGGTGGACAGGGCTGGCCACGAGGACCAGGGTGAGTCCAGGGTAGGGGGAGAGCCCTGCCTGGTCCCCAGCGTGGTCCCAGGACAACAGCAGGATGAGGGAAGGGAGGCTCCACCTTAGTCATCTCTCTGTCTCTGTCTGTCTCTCTTTCTCTCTGTCTCTGTGTCTCTCAGAGGCCTCCCTCTTGTTCCTCATTGGACCAAAGATGATTGGGGCAGGCGAGCTGCTGGGGGCCGGGCTGAGTGAGAGGCGCACCTGAGGGCTTCCGTCACCACATCTTCTCTCTGACTCTGACCCTCCTGCCTCCCCTTCGCAAGGACCTCGTGATGACACTGGCCCCCGGATAATCCAGGATCATCCCCTCCCAGGGTCCTTACCTTAATCGCGCCAGCGGAGTCCCTATTGTCGTGTCAGGTGACACAGGCACAGGCTCGGGGACTAGGACGGGTCATCCCTGGGGGTGGATACTCAGCCGAGCACAGGGGCTTCCCGTCCCCCCGCTGTGGGCGGTTTCTGGCCCCCTTTAGAGGGATTCCTGGAGTGAGAGCGAGACCCAGACGGAAGGCACTGGCGGGCTCACTGGGGCTGGGGCGGGGGCGGCCTGGGAGCCCCCTCCAGCTCTCTCCAGGACCCCTGGCCTTGGATGGCCTCAGTTTGCTCCTCTGTAAAGTGGAGTCCACGGTACCTGCCCCTTTGTCCTCTGATGATCAGAGGTTGTAACGGGTATTAAAACACTAATTACAACCGCTGACCTGAGCTTCATCAGAGTGCCCGTGGAGGGGGCCGGGCGTGCGACAGGGAGAGGGTGCTGGCAGCAGCTGTGACGCAGGGGCTGATACCGGCTCACCCTCGGAGCTGCACCTGGGCTCGGCCTCTCAGCAGCCCTGTTCACGGACCTTCTTACAGACCCGCCCGAGGAGGCAGGGGGAGCCCAGATCACGGCCTGCGGGTCGTGTGTGTCCCTGAGATTTGATCGTGTCGGTGTTGGGAGCCACACGGGAAAGGTGATGGCTTCCCAGGGCCTGGGCTGGGGACGGGGCAGGGGGGCTGTGGCCAGGCGCAGGCAGGAGGCGTGGGGAGAGTCCAGCCTCAGCCACAGGAAAAATTTGTGGACTTGATCGCTGGCTGGGCATTGAGGGAGCGCAGGTTTCTTTCTGCCAGGGGGGCCCCGGGAGGGGGAAGAGCCAGACAGGAGGGGGCGTTTCCTAAGGGCTTCCGTGAGTGACCAACAACTGAAAACAGATTCTCTAAAACTGAGGCAGGAGACCCAACAGCCAGGACTGACCCCGGCTCATCCTCGGGCGGCCGGACCTCTGCAGTGCTGGTTTCCGCAGAGGGGCTTACCCTCCGTCAGGCGCCTCACCATGGTCCCCGGCTGCTGGGTCACACCGACGCCTCGTGCCCTTGGTCACTCGCCCACCTTCCAATCATCACTGGTGGAAAGCCCTGCACATGGCCCGGCCTGGGCTGGTGGGCATGGAGCCCTGCAGGGTGGGGGTGTAAGGAGAGGGACCCCGCCCCCCGCCCACCTCTTTCATCTGGTTTCCGATCTGCTCCTAAGGGCTGGTTTATCCAAGAGAACCACCCTTCCTGCCGCTCACTGCTGCCACTGTGGGTGGCCACTGGCCTGCATTGGGGGGCACTCACTCTTGAGCGCGGCCCCCGGCGCCCCGCCAGCTCACCACTTGGACCTCAGCCCTGCCTGGGACGGATCCCACCCTCGCCAGAGCCTCTCTGAGCTCCTGCTTCAGGGGGTCCAGATCCTTCCCGCAGTCCTCGTTCCTCACGACCTGATCCTCAAGCTCAGGAGTCACAAGAATTTGGCACGTGTGTGTGTCCAGCCTCCTGTCCGACCATCTGTCCATCGAGGCTCCCAGATATCCACCCAAGTGGAAGAGATCAGCGCAGGGTGAAGGGCAGGCTGGCTTCCTTTCAGGAGAGCCAGGAGCCTCCCCCACACACCGCGTTCCATCAGTTCTAGGACCAGCCTCCCGCTTCCTAACACGGCTGAGATCGGAGAGCCTCGTTCAGGTCTGGGTGTCCCCGTTTAGCCGGCAGCGTTTTCTTTCTTTCTGGTGCATAAAATCACGGTGTTTCTGACAGTTGGTGGTCTCTTAGGTTGGATGAGGAATGTCACAGAGGTGGGCTGGCATCAGGCAGAGAGAAGGTTGGGTGCGGGCATGGACGCAGGCCTGCAGGTGGGTGATCCTGAGGGATGTAGGTCTGCGGTGTTGATGAGGGCAGGGAACGTTAAGGTCATTGGTGTTGAGCTAAAGAGATGGGGACCTGAGGCTCAAATCTTTGAGGACAGGGCAGATGGTGTTGAAGTGTGGAGAGAGGGGAGGGAAATGGCTGGGGGGGGCAGCCCACCTCCCGTCCCTCTCCCCTCCCCAGAGGGCGGGTGTGGGGCCGAAAGTTCCAGCCGTCTAATTATGCCTTGGACCGTGACGACAGCCCCCAACCTGAAGCCAATCTCATCAGCTTACAGAAGACACTCAGGGCTCCTAGGGTTTTAGGAGGCGTGTGCCGGGAGCACAGTCGTGATAACTTTGCATTTCCACTCTCTTCTCGGGCTGTAGGGGTCCCGCTCACACGCCCTGCAGCACACGGGCTTGTCAGAAGCTCTTTGCAGGAGAGCATGTGTGAATGGTCCCACCTCGTGGCCGTGGTCCGATCTCCTCTTTGCCCCAGCGGCTAAGCGCCTTCTCACCAATGGGCTGTTTAGGACCCACTGCTGTCGGGTGCCCGTCCAAGTCTTTCGCTTAGTTTCAAAATCAGGTTGTTTAAAAACAACTGAATCGGCTGGGCACCTGTTCTCCTGCTGTGCAGGAGCTCTTTGTGTGTTGTGGATGCGATGCTGCCAACACCTCCCCTCACGCAGCGGCTTGCCTTTCCACCCTTGATGAACAAAAACCGGACGCTCACTCTACAATTAGTGCTTTTTGTATCCTGTTAAAGAAATATCCCCTTAACCCCAGGTCCTGAGTATTTTCTCTCCTGCCCAAATTGCAGCTTTTCATTTGTCCTGCATCACCTGGGAGTGAGTTTTGTGTATGGCGTGAGGTCGGGGCGGAGGTTATCCGCGCACCCGCCCGGCCCCCTGCCGTGGTGATAACCAGTTGATCCAGAACCGCTTATAGGAAAACCCATCCTTTTCTCACCACGATTCAGTGACATCCTTATCATACATTGTCCAGGGTGGGGGCGGGCTGTCTCTGGACTTGTCCTGTCCTGTTGGCCTTTTACACCAATATCACACAGTTTTAACTCAGCTTTTTTTTATTATTTATTTGTTTACTTATTTTAATTTTTTTTGTCTATGTTGGGTCTTCATTGCTGTGCGCGGGCTTTCTCTAGTTGCGGCGAGCAGGGGCTACTCGTCATTGTGGTGCACGGGCTTCTCATGCAGTGGCTTCTCTTGTGGCGGAGCACGGGCTCTAGGCACACAGGCATCAGTAGTTGCAGCACGTGGGCTCAGTAGTTGTGGCTCATGGGCTCTAGAGCACAGGCTCAGTAGTTGTGGCACACGGGCTCAGTTGCTCCGTGACATGTGGGCTCTTCCCAGACCAGGGATCGAACCTGTGTCCCCTGCATTAGCAGGTGATTCTTAACCGCTGTGCCACCAGGGAAGTCCCCTAACTCAGCGTTATAATAGCTCCTAATATCATTGTGTTTTAAGTCCTGCAATTTTGTTTTTCTTCAAGAGTATCTTGGTTGTTTTTTACTTTTTCTATTTCTATACGAATTTTACAGTTGGTTATAAGTTTCCCAAAACCCAATGAGATTTTTAATTTGGATTACATTTGAGTTCATAGATCAACATGGGAGAATTGACATCTTTACAGCACTGAGGTTTCCAATCCATGAAAATAGATTTAACTCTTCTTTAAATTCTTTCAGTAACGTTTGTAGTCTTCTGTGTAGCAGTCCTGCACAATTTTTGTTAGATCACTTCACTGCCGTTTACTTTTTTTTTTTTTTAAGAATTTGTTAGTTTTTGCTTCTGGGTGATTTTTTAAATTATTATTATTTATCTATTTTATTTTATTTTTGGCTGCATCAGGTCTTAGTTCCCCTGCAGCATGTGGGATCTTAGTTCCCCAACCAGGGATCGACCCCGCGTCCCCTACATTGGAAGGCAGATTCTTAACCACTGGACCACCAGGGAAGTAAGTCTCTGCCATTTACTTTTTTTTTTTTTTTTTTTTTTTTTGCGTTACACGGGCCTCTCACTGTTGTGGCCTCTCCCGTTGCGGAGCACAGGCTCCGGATGCGCAGGCTCAGCGGCCATGGCTCACAGGCCCAGCCGCTCCGCGGCATGTGGGATCTTCCCAGACCGGGGCACGAACCCGTGTCCCCTGCATCGGCAGGCGGACTCTCAACCACTGCGCCACCAGGGAAGCCCTGCCATTTACTTTTTAATGCTGCTTTAAGTGGTGTTCCTTTTATAATTTTGTTTTCTATTTGTTTGCTTATAAAAATGTATGGAGAAATGCAGTTGATTGTTGAACTCTTGTCCAGCAACCTTGTTAATTCACATATTAATCCTAGTATTTTGGGACTTCCCTGGTGGCACAGTGGTTAAGAATCCACCTGCCAATGCAGGGCACACGGATTTGATCCCTGGTCCAGGAAGATCCCACATGCTGTGGAGCAACTAAGCCCTTGCGCCACAACTACTGAGCCTGTGCTCTAGAGCCCACGAGCCACAACTCCTGAGCCCGCATGCCACAACTACTGAAGCCTGCGTGCCTAGAGCCCGTGCTCTGCAACAAGAGAAGACACCGCAATGAGAAGCCCCCGTGCACTGCAACGACGAGTAGCCCCCACTCGCCGCAACGAGAGAAAGCCCGTGTGCAGCAACAAAGACCCGACACAGCCAAAAATAAATAAAATAAAATAAATTAAAAAAAATAAAGTAGTCATATTAAATGTGAAAAACAGCTTTTAAAATTTATCTCCGTGGTGTATTTTGTGACAATGGCGAATCAACGAACCCAACACAGCCATAAATAAATAAATTAATAACTTAAAAAAAAAATCCTAGTATTTTATCTGCAGGTCCCTTTGGGTTTCCTATATACACTACCATTTCGCCAGTGAGTTTCATTTCTATTTCCAAACCTTCAGCTGTTGCCTTGTGGCACTGGCACTGTTTATCTTTCCAAAACATTGAGCCTGTGTCCAAAACATTATGGAACAGAAATGCTGACAACAGGCATCCTCTCGTTCTAGATTTCAGTGGAAAGTTTTCAGAATTTTACCATTACGGATGTTGTTTGCTGAATGACTTTTCTTTCTTTTGTAAATTCCCATCGTCAAATTAAGGAGGTTCTATTTTATTCCTAGTTGAGGGTTTTATCCTGAATGACATAGGATTTTACCAGATGGACTTTTTTTCATCTGTTGACATACTTTTCTCTTTTATTCTGTTAATAAAGTGAATTACATTATTTGGCTTTGAATGTTAAACCAACCTTGCATTCACTTAGTTCACCCTGTTTGGCTATAATGTGTTATCCTTTCTATATTTTGCTGGATTCAGTTTGCAAATATTTGTTTGGTATTTTTGCAACTATGTTTACAAGAGAAATTGACCTATAATTTTCTTTTTTTGTAACGTTGTCAGAGTTAAACATGGAGGTATATTGGCCTTAAAAAATTAATTGAGCTTTAAAAAAAAATAGTTATGTATCTTATTTAATTTATTTTGGCTGTGCCAGGTCTTAGTTGCAGCTCACGGGCTCTTCGTTGTAGCATGCGAACTCTTAGTTGCGCCATGCATGTGGATCTAGTTCCCCGACCACGATCAAACCTGGGCACCACGCATTGGAAGGCAGATTCTTAGCCACTGGACCACCAGGGAAGTCCCTGAGCTTTTTTTTTAATTCTTGGGAAGATTTACATTAAGACTGATGTTATTTCTAAATTAATTATTTAGAAGAATTTATAGCAAAGCTCCACGAGCCTGGAGTTTTCCTCATGGTAACATTTTAAATTCTAGGTTTAATTTTTAAAATACAAATTAACTATTCAGATTTTGTATTTCTTCTTTTGTCACCTTTAGTAAGTTGTGTTTTTAAGGATATTTTAAAGTCTACGTCATACTTATTGACATAGTACATATCTTTATTATCCTTTAAAATATCTTTAATATCTATAGGTATTAAATTATTGGAAATCTGACTTCTTTTGGTTTTCCTTCATGTATTTTGTGCTATATTAGGTGCGTACAGATTTAGGATCATTATATCTTCCTTTTGAATTGACACTTTTATCATCATGAAATGTTACTCTTTTAGATGAAAAATATTATTACCATTTATGTCTCCTTTGTCTGACATCAGTATAACTATGCCTGTGTGTGTTGGGGGGAACGGGGGGATCTTAGTGCTTATGTGGTATATTTTTTCCATCTTTATACTCAACTTTTCTGTATCATATTTTGGAAGCAGCTCTCATAAGCAGAAGTTAGTTGTTGTTTTTGACCTAGTGTGAAATCCATGTCTTTTACTGAAGCATTTAGTTCATTTACATTTAATGTCATACTGATAAGTTACAGTTTAAATCAATCCGCTTACTATTAATTTTGTAACTGACCTATGTGTTCTTTCTTTTGGCCTTCCTTTCCTGCCTTCTTTTGGTTTAATCAGGTGTTATTTTTTTTATCACCCCACCCCACTTTTAATTAGCTTTGTTAAGTAATACTTTTAAAAGATATACTTAAAAAAATATTCTAGGGACTTCCCTGGTGGCACAGTGGTTAAGAATCCACCTGCCAATACAGGGGACACAGGTTCGATCCTTGGTCCAGGAAGATCCCACATGCTGCGGAGTAACTAAGCCCGTGTGTCACAACTACTGAGCCTGCGCTCAAGAGCCTGTGAGCCACAACTACTGAGGCTGTGTGCTGCAGCTACTGAAGCCCGTGCACCTAGAGCCCGTGCTCTGCAACAAGAGAAGCCACGACAATGAGAAGCCCACACACCACAACAAAGGGTAGCCCCTGCTCGCCAAAACTAGAGAAAGCCCACGTGCAGCAGCGAAGACCCAATGCAGCCAAAAAAAAAAAAAAATTCTAGCAGGACTTCCCTGGTGGTCCAGTGGTTAAGACTCCGCCTTCCAATGCAGGGGATACGGGTTCGAGCCCTGGTTGGGGAACTAAGATCCCACGTGCCGTGGGGCAACTAAGCCTGCGTGCCGCAACTACTGAGCATGCAACCCACAACTAGAGAAGCCACGTGCCACAACTACAGAGCCCACACGCTTTGGAGCCTGCGCGCCACAACTAGAGAGAAGCCTGCATGCTGCAACAAGGAGCCTGCGTGTGCAACTAAGACCCGACACAGCCAAAAATAAAATAAATAAATGTTTTAAAAAAGAATAGGGACCTCCTTGGTGGCGCAGTGGTTAAGAATCCACCTGCCAATGCAGGGGACACGGGTTTGAGCCCTGGTCCGGGAAGATCCCACATGCCTCGGAGCAACTAAGCCCGTGTACCACAACTACTGAGCCTGTGCTCTGGAGCCCGTGAGCCACAGCTACTGAAGCCCGTGCGCCTAGAGCCCGTGCTCTACAGCAAGAGAAGCCACTGCAACGAGAAGCCCGCGCACAGCAACGAAGAGCAGCCCCCGCTCGCCACAACTAGAGAAAGCCCGCGCAGCAACAAAGACCCGACACAGCCAAAAATAAATAATAAATAAATTATTTTTAAAAAATAATAAAATAAAATAAAAAATATTCTGGCTACCTTAGGAATTTTAAGAAACATTGTTGGAATGCACCTTAAGTTACTGTTTTTACTATTTCTGGGTAAGGCAAGAACCTTACAACGCTTTAGTCTTATTTATCCCCTTATCAATTTTTATGCTATTGTTGTCATGTGTGTACATTTTACTTATATTTTAAACCCCACAGCCATTGTTAGTGTTGTTTGAAATAGCGTGCGTTCAGATCCCCCTTCTGATGCCCACGTTGCAGCACCGTGCTTGCGTCCGAGACCATCTTCCTTCCCGAGAAACTCCCTTTAGTATTTCTTCTAGCAGAGATTTGCTGACAACTAATTGGTTTTTGTTTCTGTGCAAACAGCTTTCTGTTGCCTTCGTTTCTGAGGCCATTTTCTCTGGGTGTGGAGCCCAGGTGGGCAGCGTTGCTCTTTCAGCACGTCTGGTGCGTCACCTGGCCTCAGCCGTTTCTGTTGGAGACTCGCCTGTCCCCCCGTTACTCCCTTGGTTGCTTCTCTTTCCTCTTTGGCTGCCTTAAAATGGTCTTTGTTCTTCTGTTTTAGCAGCCTTGCAAAAGAGGGGGAATGTTGAATTTATCCTGAGGTTTGTAGAGTTTTTTGGATCTGTGGCACAGTGTCTTTTGTCTCTGCTGTAATATATCAGCCGCGTCCTTTCAGATGGTGCCCGTCCCCTCTCCCTTTGTCCCCCAGGCGCCACATCCATGTCTTTTCACCGTGTCCCATATGCCCTCTTCCTCTTTCCTGCACTTTCTTCCATCCCGGTTTTCCCCCCACTGTGTTGCAATCTGGATCTTTTCTACTACTATGTCTTATTTTGTCTAACCTGCCCTTAAATCTGTCTCCTGAATTATTCATTTCAATCATTGCATTTTCACTTCGAGAATTTCTAAAATGCTCGGGTTTTTAGAATGTGATTCCTTTTTTCACAGACCCAGTTCACAGGTGAAATTCTCTCATTTTACCTTTTTCAACATACGTAGAATATCGGAATCCCCTGGGAGGCCATTTTTATTGACTATTTGGTCAGATGCTCCTATTTCTTGACCTTCCTGGTAACTTTTTACTGAATATCAGATACTGTGTTTGAAGAAGTGTAGGAGCTCTGAGTGAGGTTATTTTCCTCTTGAAAGGATTTGACTTTATCCCAGCAGATGGAGTGTGGGTGAGTCACCTTGATTCTGTTGAGGCTGGTCTGTTTTTCATTTTCCTTTAATATCTTTTAGTAATTACAGCTGGAAAAATCTGGGGGGTCACCAGGACCCCAATCTCCAGCTTTTGTCTCCCCAGCACTGTGAGTCAGCCAGAAATCTCCACCGAGCTTTTTTTTTTTTTAACCTTTTCGCAGCTCTTTCTGCTTGATTTCTTGGCCTTTTGCCCCGGATTTGTGCAGCGTGGGACTCAGCAAATGCCTTGAAGGGCAGCCTGGATTTCTGGTTCATTTCTCCACATTCCCCTTTCCTCTGGGACTTTGAGAGAGCCTCGTAGTGGGGGGTCACCCCGCCACTCCAGTGAGGCTGGGGGGCAGAACATGAAACCCAAGAGGTTATTCTAGAGCCTTAAAGATCTGGCGAATTTGTCTGGCCACGTCTGGGGCTTGCTGGGGACCTGTTGCTTTCGCTCCTTTTCTCTTTCTCCTTTTGGAGTGGGACTGACCACCCTGTGCCTGTCCCAACATTGCATTTTGTTTTTGTTTTTTGTTTTCTGGCCACTCCATGTGGCTTGCAGGATCTTAGTTCCCCGACCAGGGATTGAACCTGCACCCTCGGCAGTGAGGGCCCCGAGTCTTAACCACTGGACCACCAGGGAAGTCCCCCAACATTGCATTTTGGAAACACACAACTTTCCCAGGTCCAGGCCGGGGGCGCCTTGAGTGTCACCCCCCCCCCCCCCCGCCCCGGTGTAGATGTTTCAGTGAGACTTTGGACGTCAGTGTTGCTGCGGGAGTGAAGGCTTCGGGGCTATTGATGGAGTGGGTGTCTTTTGCGTGTGAGAGGGGCATGAATCTGGGGGGGCCAGGAGCAGATTGTTTTGGACCAAACGTGCCCCCCAAATTCCTGTGTGGAGGCCCCGACCCCAGGTGTATGTGGCAATGGGGTCGTGGGGAGGGGTGCTTGTGCCACAGGAGAAGAGACCCCAGGAGCCCCTCTGCCGAGTAAGCTGGCAGACGCCATCGCCAGAACCCGGGCCTCCAGCCCCCAGACTCTGCTGCAGCCTGTCTGTGGGTCCCGGGAGGACCCAGGTGGCCCCTGGGGCGGTCTTGTCTCGGCTGCCCTGAACCCCAGTTTTCATCTGCAGTTGGATCCCACGAGCACCGGGCCTCACTCTCCGCTTGGCCTCCCGGGAACCAGCCTTGTCTCCCATTCTGATCCGCACGTCTGGCCGTGATGCCGGCCCGTCCTTGTTGTGGTCCAGCCGCCACTGGCTGTCTTTGGAGGGGCTGCGTCCTCAGTCCCCTCTCATCATTTCCCCCGGCACATTCGGGGTGCCCGTGTTCCCGGCCCGAGGTCTTCTCCCGTCGGCCTGGCCCTGTGCTCCGGGCCGCAGGTGCAGCGGGTCTGGGGGAAACGCGGGCCCCTGCAGCACAGGTGGGTTCTGAGTAGCTCCAGGGCTCGTGCCGTTTATAAGAAGTGAGTCCGTAAAGGAGGACGCCTGCATGGAGGGGAAGTGGTTCGGCGGAACTCATCTGCAACAGATCGCTTGCAAGTTGGTGTACGTTTTTCCAGAGGATCTTTCTGAAAACATTGGTCAGACGTTTCATCAAAACTCAACTCATTTCATGACAAATTTGTATCTTTGTGATAAAAACTGTGGGAAAGTTGAACTGTTATAGTATCCCCCTCCCTCTCAAAGCACCTCCTAGGATGGGTTTCTTAACTCATGGTGTTTGGTGACAAAGGGACAGCTCTGAGGAGCCCTGGGAGGCCTGCCCTTTCTGGGAACCCCTAGGGTGTAGCCCTGGCCTTGTGCCCCCTGTGCCTCGTCGAGGTCTGTTCTTTATTGGGGCGTCTGGGGCCCTGTGACAGCAGCTCGAGCCAACAGGGATGGGCCCTTGGGTCTGTCTGGATGGCTTGGTCGCCCTGAACCCCGGTGTTGGGTGCTGGCCGGGCCCCTGCTGTACACGGAGGACGCCGTCCGGTCCTCACAGCTCCTGTCCTGGGGAGCAGAAGACCTTTCTTTACTTAAGCATTTCTCTTTACAAACATCAGGAACCTGGTCCTTCGCTGGGTCTCTCGCATGTGCCGGCCCCCCCGTCCCTCGGAGCCTTTGTGGGAGTGAATCCGCCACTCGGGGCTCCGGCGCTGGGTCAGGGTGCGTCCGTCAGCCACTCCTCGAGGGAGACACCCCTTTCCCCTCCCCACCCCCGGTGGCCACTCTCCTGTCCACGGAGCCTAGCGTCCTGACCTTCAGCCGCTGTGTCCTCACGGGCACAGCTCAGATGTCCATCTTGGCCACCAGGGAAGGTGTCCGGCAGGTGGACTCCTGCAGGTGTGGCTGAGCCTCAGGGGACACGTGTCTGCCCCGCCGCTTTGCACACAGCGCGTCACACTGGGGGGACCCTCGCGCCTCTTCTCCCTGCCGTGCGTGAGGCTCAGGGAAACGAACTGCATGCTGGTCCCGGTCCCCAGCTTCCTCTCTGCGGGAGGCCCCACCGGTGCTGCCGGGCCACGACGCCGGCACCTGCTCCAGAGAGCTGTGGCCGCAGCTGATGGGCAGTCCCCCCGAGGGACATCCCCACAGCACGTGTCCAGAGGCGGCAGTGTGGGGTGGCAAGCCTGGCCCTGGTCACTCTCTCTTCCCGTGGCCATACCCTGGGGCTGGCCCCGCCTCGTCCACGCAGCCAACCACGCCCGGGCCCTGTGTCCCTGCTCCACTGCCCAGGGAGGGGCGACCTGGCCTCAGAGGGAGGCCCCTCTCTGCAGCCTGATTGGGTGGTTTCAGTCACGTGACGGCCCTGGACCCATGACATCCCTGGGGTCGCCCTTGGATTGCTTTAGACCCAGATGAGGTCAGCTCCGCGCCAGCAATGCCAAGGCTTGGGGGCCACGTCGGGACCACGTGCGGAAGGCAGGCTTCTGTGGGAGCCGGGCCCGCTGATAGGACCGAACTGCCGCTGTGCCCACGTGGCTGGCTTCCTGCCAGGCTGGCTCTGAGACCCTTCCCAGGTCTGCGTCTGCAGCCTCAGGCCCCTCACCCACCTCTCAGAGCAGCGGATTCTAAGTTGCGTCTTCTGCTGGGACACAGATCAGAGTGAGGGGCGGGAAGCCACGAGGGAAAGGGCCCTGGAGGGGGCGACCCCACCGGCCCTGCTGTGTCCTGCTCACTGCTGCTCCGCCCCCAGCATGACCCACAGAGCCACAGGAGGACATGGGTCTGGGTCACACGGCTTTGGGGGCAGTGCCCGGTCCCTCCTGAGACACAGCGACCATCTGGTGTGCGTAGCAGTGGGCTGCCGGATCCACGGTCGGGTGAAACCAGCCACTGGGAAATGCAGGCGAGCTGTGTGGCTCCGTGGGCTTCCTGGGACGGTTTGTCCACACTGGCCACCGTCCCTCGGGACCCCCAGCCTGTGCGGCCACCAGGCTTCTCAGCAGCGCCAGATACGTGGCCCATGGCCAGGCCAGCATCCCACGTAAACCCCAGACTCCTGCTTCTAGAGGGTCACGTGCAGCCTGCGGTAGGAGCCTTCTGGTGGAATGTGTGGTCGGTGAGGACAGGGTGGCCTGAGGGAGTGCGCTGCCCACTGGACACGGGCCCCGCCCTCCTGAGCATGGACCCCAGGGGACGCCACTCGCCCGGAGGGAGCTGGGCCTGGGGCCGGCAGCGCGCGCTCTGTTGAGGACCCCACCCCCAGCCTGAGGGACGAGGGCCCCTCACCAGCTCCCTGGCCTTGCCTCGGGCTGGCCACCAACCCGGAACCACCAGGAAGGCTTTCGGCTGACCCACACGCCCCATTGCCGGAGCACTTCCGCCACAGTTTCGAGGTGCTCTAGGGCTGTCGGGGGTTGTGCTGGGCTGGTCATCTGGGCGGTGGGTCCGTGTCCAGCAAACAGAGAGGCTTCCAGTAGCTTCGTGATCTGCCCTGAAAATTCAGAGCACCCCATGTTCCCCCCAAAATCTGGGGGCTGCCTGGTTTGTTTCAAGGTCTGTTGCTCTAAGCTCCCTTTTTAAAGTGTATTTTCTTCGCCTTGTCAGAGCCCTCAAGATGCTCCATTGCCATAGAAACTGAGCTCATTAAAGTTCCCTGCAGCCGTCCTAATTATAGGACTCCGAAGACAAGCAGAGAGCTTCTTTGAGGGTGTCGTTCAGGCTGAGAGAAGGTATAGGAGCGGCTGAGCAGACGGGGCCATGAGGACCCACTGTCGTTCCCGCTCTGTGTCCGTCCAGAGCACGGGCACCGTGGAGGCGACCGGACACCTCAAGGTGCCCAGCAGGCTCTGACTTTGAGCAACTCTGACTCCGAAGTCGGCCTTGACATGGTGACCGAGTTGGAGCCTCCTGACCCACCAGGATACCCGGCGGAGCAGCTGTGGGGTCAGCCAGAGCCACCCCTCAGGGCCCGCTTCCCATGGAGGCCTTGCCAGCCCACCCGGCTGGGCTTCAGGACCATTTACCACTGAGATCGGCCGAATGGGAAGGTGGACACGCAGGGCCCGCGGTGGGTGCAGCGGGCGGTGGGGCGGGTCATCCCCAGAGCGCCCGCCCCGGGAAGCGCTCTGCACATGCGTGTTCTCTGAGCACGTGTGTCCTTTTCTTTTTCACACCGTGTCGGAGCAATGCTAACCGAGGGGAAACTGCCGGCAGGTTACACAGGAGCTCTCTGAACTGTCTTTGCAACTTCCTGTACGTCTGAAATTACTTCAGAACAAAAACTGTATATATTTTTTTCAATGCAGGATGCCCTGCTGTCCCTTGTGGTTCCTTGTAAGTCACCTGGGCACTGCTTTCCGGGTGGCAACATGGGTGTGGATTGGACACCACAGGGGCTCCCCTGCCTCTGCCGGAAGTGATGCCAGGGTGTGGAGCCGGGCTGTGCACTGCCAGGGTCTCTGACGGCACCTTCCTGTCTCTGCCTGGGGTGGGGAGTAATGGAAAGTACCACCTGAGGGTTCATGTGAGTCAGTTCTCCAGACGAGAATAAACAGGACGTGTGTGTAGAGAGAGTATTCACTGTGAGGGATTCGTTCACATGGTCACGGAGGCTGCAGGCTGGATGCAGGAAGAGCCACTGCCGAAGTTCAGGTCCGAAGTCCATCTGCTGCAGGACTTCCTCTCGCTGGGGGACGTCAGCCTTGGGGGGTCTCTTCAGGCCTTCGCCTGATTGGACGAGGCCCACCCTCATTACGGAAGGCAGTCTGCTTCACTCAGAGGCCATTGGTTTAAACGTTCATCTCATCCAGAAACACCCTCACAGAAACATCCAGAATAATGTTTGACCACAGATCTGGGCACCGTGGCCCAAGGCAGCTGACACATGAAATTACCCACCACATTCCCCTCCTTGCCAAGAGGCACCTCCTGAAACCATGCTCGGTCTCTCGTTAAAGACAACAGCACGGTCACACCTCTGCCCGACATTGCACGGCGGTCCTGCGTGCGCAGGACATGCACTGACCCTTCCCCCAGGAGGGCTGGTCGTCGGGAGGGGCCTGGAGGATGTGGCCCCCTCCTGCCTGCTCACCACTTTACCCCCTGGTTCCCCTCCCTTAACTTGCACGTCTGCAACTTCCGTGGCCTGGGAGCAGTGTCACATCAGTGCCGTGGCTCCCTGAGGCAGCCCTGCTGGTCGGTGTTTTGCCGTGGGTGTGAAGCGCACGTCCACAGGCGCTGCTCCCCTCTGGTCAGGGTGCGAGCCGGTGGGGGAGTGGATGTGGGCCCCTGGGGCGGGATCGCATGCAGCGGCCGGGGCCTTTCTGTGCAGACTCAGAGCTCTGTGTTACTATTAAAATCTGAAACTGGTTTATAACCACGTCGTTGTTGCTGCCTCTGGCCCCTCCCTCTGTGTTTTTACAATCCTGATCGTATATTGTTTACTGCAGCACTTGAGGCGCTTCGAGAGCACGGGACTCACGTGTGTTATAAAACATACAACGGAGTGGGCACGCGTGCCCTTAGCAGCCGACCCGCCCAGCGCTGACCCACCGCTTCTGGTCTTCCACTGACCAGAAGGATTTCGTCTCATACCTGCGCATCCTGAAGCAACACGTTGTCCGTTTTGCTTCTTTTTTAGTTTGGTAACAAGGGCATCATTTCACAGAGCCCGCTTTATGGACGTCAGTACGTCACTTCGTATTGATTCTTTATTTGGTTTGATTTTGGAAGATGCGTCTCTGCCGCTGAGGGTAGCTCATGTCAGGTTACGGCCGACGGGTCCTCCTGAGCAGTCACGCCCGCAGGTCACTTGTCATCTTGCCCGTGGGCCTGGCCGTCCGCAAACACCCTTTGCCGGCTACGAGCCCACGTGTGAGGTCCCTTGCGCCTTGGTCTCGGAGCAGTGCAATTGCCGGGTCCCGGGGAAGCGCGCATCCTCTCGACAATCGGTTTTGGCCCCGGTTTAGCCCCTGTCTCGGAGGACAGGCAACTTCCAACTGCTCTGGTCCTTGACGGTATTTGACTTTGCGGAGACTTGTCTTTCGTTGACGCTTCTGTTGCTTTTTCCTCGCTGGTCTGTGGAAGTGCCTCCCGCATCCCGAATCATTAACCCGTCTCCTGCGTGCGGCTGATCGTTGAGACGGGTTTGTCTGCCTCTCGGGCGGCCTCTGGATGGACATGCGTCCTCCCCTCGCGGTACTCAGGTGTGTTCCTCTCCTCTTTGGGCCGGTGCTTTTGGGTTTTTGGAATTTTTCTCCCCCTTGGATTGTTAAGATTGTCCACATTTCCTTCTAAAATGTGTCGCTTTGCCTCTCGTGGTTAGTCCTTATCTTTTGAGGCCACGGCTTGTGTGTGGAGTGAGGCAGGCGTCCAGTCTGCGTGGGCTGCCCTCACAATACCCTGGATGGGGGCGGAGACCACAGGAGCTCACTCCCCAGGGTCTGGAGGCTGGACGGCTGAGGCCCAGGTGCCAGCGGGGTCGGTGCCTGGCGAGGACACTTGGCTCACTCGCCACCTCCCCGGTGTCCTGCCGCCCTGGAGACCGAGCTCGGGTGTCTCCTCTTCTTGTGAGGATGCTAATCCCGTCGGGGGCCCTACGCTATGACCACTAACCTCCACTGCTTCCTTAGGGGCCCCACCTCCAAATACAGTCACATGGGGGCTGGGGGTAGGGCTTCCACGTGTGATCTGGGAGGGCACGTAGCAGCAGGGGTCCAGGCTTCTCTCTGTGGACGGCGGGACATCACCCGCCTTCCTTCAGTCCTGCTCCGTGCCCAGGGGTCAGCAGGGCTCCATCCTGTCCCCTCGCTGAGCTTTCCGGCCTGCTGGGGGCTCTCTAGTACCCCTTGACCTCTGCTAGGACATCCTTGAGTCTCTTATTTCGGGTGGCTTGGCTCAAATTTGAAGGGTATCCGGTGGGCTGCATTTTCAGGCTTTCACACGGCACGTGTGTGAGCGCAGGGAAGAGCCGGAGTCTCGTGCCGCCGCGTCCCCGGCTGAGAGCCCAGCTCCCCCTGTGTGTCTGTGTCACCCGGTGCCTTATGCCTCCGTCTGTTGGGACAGCCGGGGGGTGTGTACGCCACACGCGGGGACGTTAGCGGGAACCTACCGGGGGCCAGGCTTCCCCCAAATCAGGCCAGGAGGGCCGCACCCTGTCATCCGGGCAGGGGTCCTGGGGCGTCACCAGGGCCCCCTCGGAGCCCAGGGCAGATGGGCTGGGGGGTGAGGACGCTACCTCTGGCCGGCCCTGTTCTGTCTGGGTGTCGGCTTCTCGGTTTCCCCCTTCGTCTCCCATTTAACGGGAGAGAAGCCGGTTTTGCAGTCACTGTGACCTGGTTTCGGCAGGTTCCAGCCAGAGCCGTAATTTGCTTGTTTTAAAAACATTCTGTTACAGTTTCCACGTCAGTATATTCCTGGCACTTCCCTGACTTCTCATGAAAGTCGCCTTCACTACAGAGCTTTGTAAAAGCACAAAGCTTCCCGTTGTATCCTGAGTATTTTGTTTTCACATACTTTCAAAGTGTTTTGAAGGAGCAAAGTTGGAAACATTTTTGAGGAAGAATAAAACCAACGGTTCTGGTTATACGTTTAGCTCCGCGTTTTTAACAAGCAGCCTCCTTCCTCAGGAGTTTGAATTATCGAATGCAGGCTGTGAAAGCGACGGTTTGGGTAACTTTCAATTCAACATTAGTGTCCGGTTGGTTTGGCTTTACTTCTGTCCCTAGATTTGCTCTTCAAACGGGAGCCCGGGACGGAGGGGGCGGGATGGTGCTGGCTGGACGGACGCCTGTCTCGGGCTGACCGTGGACTCCCCGGCGGCCAGGGTCCCTCTGAGGACGGTTGGGCGTGCACGTCCAGGGGGCCCTCAGCCTGTCGGAGCCTGTCCCTATGTGGAGAGGGGCCTGGTTTTCACGCCCAGAGGGAAGGGCGTGGAAAGGAAACACGTGGGAGGCCACACGGGCCCCAATGTCTTCGCAGCCTGACCCTCCGCGGAGGGCAGCCCTCGCGGCACATCCAGGGGCATCGAGGGGAGGTCGACCCCGGGATCGCGTGAGGAGTGGCTGTGGGGATGCAGGCGTGTCAGCTCGGCGGGTGGCCTGTCCCCACCGCACCGCACGTGGCAGAGCTGGGCTCGTGGGCCACTAGGCCGTTCCTTTACCCCTTTCTGCTGTTCTTTCCAGAATCCATCTACCGCCGTGGAGCCAGAAGATGGCGGAAGCTGTACCGCGCCAACGGCCACCTCTTCCAAGCCAAGCGCTTTAACAGGGTGAGTTGCTGTCGAGGCCGCCGAGATGCCCCCACTCCCCCCGCCAGAGGAGGTGCCGGGCTCTGCCCTGCGCACAGGCGAGGCCTGCGAGCCGCTTTCACAGCCACTGCCCCTGGATGACAACGAGCCCTTTACGAGGCTCCCTGAGCCCGGGAAGGTGCCAGCTCGGGTCTTTCCTGATGAACTCGGCCTGTGTGTCCCTGTTTCGGGATCCCCTGTCCAGGCGCTGTGGCTCCATGGTCCCGCCTGCCTGCGTGCATTCAGAAGGGATGCAGATTTGTCCCATTACCAGGATGCGTGTGTTACCCCACAGTGTCCCCTGTTGGTCCCAGGGGTGTCCTGCGAAGCCCAGAGCCCGAGACAGCCCTCCAGCCCCCCCCGGCCCGCGGGCCCCGCTGTCCGGCCTGCTCCAAAGGCGCTTTAGCCGAGCATCTGGTGTTTCTCCTCGTGCTGCCCTGTGTCCTGTGGAAACCATGGGGTTCGCGAGGCTGTGTAGCCGTCCCGTTGGCAGGTGGGTGGGGAGGCACCTGCAGGTGCCCCCACGGCCGGCGACCACGTGCCCCGGGGCTGCCGGCACGAAGCGCCACAGCCTGGGTGCCTCACCGTCCGTTCTCTCGCCGTCTGGAGCGCAAACCAAGGTGGGGCGGGGCCGCTCGCCCTCCCGCCGCTCTAGGAGGGTCCTTCTTGCCTGTGTAGCTTCTGGGGTTGCTGGCGGTCCTCGGAGCTCCTGGGCTGGGAGCTCAGCCCTCCAGCCTCTGCCACCTGCTCCCCAAGGACACCCGTCACGATTAGGACCCAGTCTGACCTCATTTTTTTTTTTTTTTTTTTTTTTTTTTTATGCGTTACGCGGGCCTCTCACTGTCGTGGCCTCTCCCGTTGCGGAGGACAGGCTCCGGACGCGCAGGCTCAGCGGCCACGGCTCACGGGCCCAGCCGCTCCGTGGCATGTGGGGTCCTCCCGGACCGGGGCACGAACCCGCGCCCCCCGCATCGGCAGGCGGACCCTCAACCACTGCGCCACCAGGGAAGCCCTGACCTCATTTTAACTTAACTAACTGCACCTACAAAGATACTTTTCCACCTGAGGTTCTGGGTGGACCTGAGTCTGGGGGGACACCACGGAGTCCAGTACAGCAGCCGAGCGCCCGCTGACCTGGGGACCCCCGCACGCGCTGAGCGCTCTGCCCCCCCCGTCCCCCCCACGTGGTGCGCCTCCCCCGTGCCCCTCACAGCCCCGTGTGTGCCACCTCCCGCCGGGCACAGCACTCTGCCCTGAAGGTTGTGCCCGCACCTGGCACACGGGAGGTGCAACACGACACAGTGGTTTATCGTTTACTGTAATGGATGATTGGGGAAGAGTCAGCGGGGGAGCCCTGGGTGCCATGTTGGGTGTATAGAAGGGATGCGGCATGTCTGTCGGGAATGAGAAGGGCCCTGGGAGCCTTGGCAACATTGGGACAGGGTCCTCGGGACGTCGGATGCTGTGGGGAGGTCGGGCATCGCCGAGTGCTGGCAGAGGGCTGGGGTGTGGGAGTGATGGGCCTGGCCGACGGGTGTGGACGTGAGACTTTGCGGTGAGCCACCCAGACGGACCGGGTGAAGCCTGGAGAAATGGGAACGTCCAGCTCCATGACGCGAGGCCCCCATTGCCCACCCTCCTGTGTTTATTTAAGGAGAAATGGGAGCGTCCAGCCCCCGTGACGCGAGGCCCTCACTGCCCACCCTCCCGTGTTTACTTAAAAAACGGACGACCAGCCAGCTTGTGGCCGGTGGCTTCTCTTCCTGTGCATCTGGGCACCAGCTTGGTTCTGCCAGAGAGGGTCTCAGGCGGACGGGATGGGCCACCCTTCAGGACATCAGAGAACTGCTTCCCTTCATGACAAATTGACTCACGGGTCCAGGACGAAACCCACCCACCCGGCAAGGCTGCCGGAGGGGCCTGGCCGCTACCTCCCTGCAGGTTCTCCGAGGAAAACCCATTTCTCTGATGGCAGGGTGCAGAGCCTGGCACTCCTCCTGCCGCACCCTCCCCAAACTCTGTGGGCAAAGGCTTCTCCTCAAGGAGGAGGGGAACTTGGCGGCTGGGGGGCGGTACCCACTCCAGCCCCGTCCCCACCCGCTCTCCCTGAGCGCCAAGCGGCTTTTCACAGACACCAGGAGGCCGAGGAGGGAGCTGACCCCAAGACCCCCGACAACTCTTAACCAGCCCCGCCATTCACAGATGGGGAGGCGGGCGTGTCGCCGTTCGTCAGCAGGCACAGTTCCCACCAGGGTCCTTGGGCTCCACGTCTCAGGCCGCACCATCCACCAGTGTTCATTACGGGGCTGCGAGGCCACCCCGCGTGTCTCAGGAGCTCCACGCCTGGCTCTGCGGGCTCAGCCAGATTCCCAGGGACAAGCCCACAAAGGAGGCCGCTGCCCTCTTTTGCTGGTGACCCAGGGATGGAGGCAAGGGCTGTCGGCCTCACTGGTGACCCAGGGACGGAGGCAAGGGCTGTCGGCCTCACTGGCCCGAGCTCCCTGCCTGGAGCTGTCTCTGCACTGGACACAACTGAGCTTCTCGAGCAGAGAGGAAGGCTCCGCTGGGGACTCACGGGGGCGCAGGGGCAGCGTCCAGCCCACAATGGGAGGCCCTGAGGCCCTCAGCCCCAGGGCCGTTGGTCTGAGCAGCTGGAACAGGGCTGAGGCAGCGAGTAGGTATTTCAGGCTTTAGGGGCCGTGCAGTCTCTGTCATGACAGCCGGGCCCTGACTCTGCCATTACTGTTGCCGTGTGAAAGCAGCCCCAGACGCCAGTGACTGAAACCACGAGCAAGGAGCCACTTCGGCAGCATGTAAGGGGCTTAAAAACATCTGCACCCGTTAATCTATTAAGTCACGTGATTTTTCTGAGAAATGAAGCTTGGGTTTTAAGTTTTATTTATTATTATTATTGGGGTTTTTTGGCCGCAGCTCGCGGGATCTTAGTTCCCCGAGCAGGGATTGAACCTGGGCCGTGGCAGCGAAAGCGCCAAGTCGACCACTGGACCGCCAGGGAATTCCCTAAGTTTTATTATTTAGTGGCACGTTTCTTGAAACGTTGATAATTCAAATCTAGTTTTGAAATAAAGAGCCTTTGGCAACATTGTGGCTGCCTCTCCTGGGGGGATGCCTGCATGTGGCCTCGATGCGACTGACGGGTGCTGGAACCCGGCAAACTCACGCTGCCCTTGATCACCCGTTGTCCTGGCCTGGACCCTGGCGAGGGTGGCTCTGTAGGAAAAGGGATCTCGGTTAATTCGCGAAGATACCAGGTGGCTGTGGGTTTGCCCCTAAATATGATCCAAGCATTGTTAGATGGTGTCCTGGAGAAAGCTAAACACATTTAGCACATTGTATAAAAAGACGTGGATTTTTGTAATGGTTCCATGAATGGTGAGCGGTCCTCAGAGATGACGCCCCTTCCCTGAACCCCGAGTTTACTCACCAGCACTCACCCTCCTCGGGCAGAGGTGCCAAGGCCGGCGTTAAACTGGATTGGCCCGAATTGGAGGTCTGGGGGGGTGGCCCTCTGTCCAGCCCCCTGTCTGGCCCTTGCTGCCGTCCACTGCATCTCAGGCCGTTCCCAGAAGGAGTCCCATAGCCCGTGTTGGCCACCTTGTGGGAGGGATGGTTCCGGCAACGTGGGGGACTTGGGTACATCCTTCTCTTTCCTGTTACTGAAGTTGAAAGCAGGGGGGCGCGTGGGCGCACGCGTGTGGACTTGTCTTCAGCAAAACTTAATTGGGCACCCACTGTGTGCTGGGCACTGTCCCAGGTGCTGACCACATGGCTGTGACTGACGTATGCGCTCTGTGTATGGGGAGGGGGCTCCTTCCTGGTGGGAAATCAGTTTCTCGGTGCCCGCTGGCCGCCAGCAGCCCGTCCTGCACCTCAGGCCCACACCTCGTGAGGGTTCGCTCTGTTTCCTAAATGAGCTCCGTTGCGCGGCTGGTACTGTGTATCCTTTCTGTTCTCCAGGAGTAATTTGAGACTCTCTCAGAAGAAAGAAATTTGTTAAAAAAAAAAAAAAAAAAAAAAGGCAAAAGAGGGTAAAACGAGTTACGGCTGAAAAAAAACTAAATGGGGGGGCTTCCCTGGTGGCGCAGTGGTTGAGAGTCCGCCTGCCGATGCAGGGGACGCGGGTTCGTGCCCCGGTCCGGGAAGATCCCACATGCCGCGGAGCGGCTGGGCCCGTGAGCCATGGCCGCTGAGCCTGCGCGTCCGGAGCCTGTGCTCCGCAGCGGGAGAGGCCACAAGAGTGAGAGGCCCGCTTACCGCAAAAAACGGGGAACCTGTCGTCGTGCGGACACCACGGAACTGCGAAGATGACTTTGGACGCCGAGTGGTGGGCGGGTGACCAGACTTCTGCACGCGCTCACCTCCACGCATTTTGTGACATTCCAAAAACTTCTCCAAACAAGCCAAAAATGATCATGAATTTCAGGTGTTTAGAACCAAGAAGAATAAAGATTGACCATTTAAAATCTTTTAAAACGCTGAGAAAAATACCAAGATAATTGCATGGAGCCCCAGAGCAGCTCAGAATCCTGACACGTCCAGACGCCAGGCAGGGTCACTTCTGTGGTCGTCGTGTAGGTGGGTGTTTGGACGAGGGTCAGGCAGCCGGCTCTCCCACCCACTTCTCACCTGGGTCCCTCCACCCACAGGGGGCCCCTCGGCTGTTCTGAGCACGGCCTGGTAGGAGCTACGACTCCCACTCCAGGCCCTGCAAGCAGGGGGGGCGCTGCCCGTGGAGGGGTCTCCTCACCCCTGCCTGCCGGGGCCTCCCCTTTTCCCTCACAAGGAGCAGAGCCCCAGCGCCCTCCTTGGGGCCCTCGGTCCCCCCAACCTTGGGACGGAGCTGCCGAGCCTGGGCGGGGCCTGGTCCCGGTTGGATGAGGCGACAGGGCCTCCTCCCGCCCCAGGTGCGCGTCGTGACGGTGCAGCATGTCCGCGCGGCGTGGCGGGGCCCCCTGACAGCGGCTGTTCTCGTCCCGTGCAGAGAGCGTACTGTGGCCAGTGCAGTGAAAGGATATGGGGCCTTGCCAGGCAGGGCTACAGGTGCATCAACTGCAAACTGCTGGTCCATAAGCGCTGCCACGTCCTCGTCCCGCTGAGCTGCGACAGGCATATGGTGAGTGCGGGCTGGGCACAGCCTGGGCGGGTGTCCACACTGCCCCAGGGACCCTCGGCCTCCTTCTGTCCAGGTGGGGCCCTGACATCGTCCCTGCCACCCGCACGAGAGAGGAGGGGGCTCCCGTGGGCTGCAGGGTGACGGCCCTCTTCCTGAGCCCCGGGAGCCCCCGGCACTCTTGGGGGCCGCAGGGTCCACCAGCAGGGAGCCTCCTCGATTGTGACGTCAGCCGTGGAACCTGGAGCTGGGGCCTGACTGCAGCCGACGCGTGATGGGGGCTGGGGGCGGGAGAGAGGAGTCAGCGTCACTGTGTAAATACACGCGCTTTCTAAAGCACCTGCCGGCAAGGTCGCGGCCCGAGGGGCTGAGCGGTCACCTCGGCCTGTGGACTCACAGGTGACTTCAGGGCTCCTCCTCCCGTGTTCAGTGCGATGATGTAACAGTTGAGTGATACGTGTGTCACAGGGTGTGTTACATAACAGGTGACTTACGAGTCTCCAGAAGCTCCGTCGTGGCGCCCGCCGGGTCACTGTGTTGCCGTCTCTCTGCAGGATTCTGTCATGCCTTCCCAGGAGCCTGCAGTGGACGACAAGAGTGACGACGTGGACCTTCCTTCTGAGGAGACGGATGGAAGTAGGGGCTGCTCGCCCCGCCCCCCGGGAACACCCGCCCGCCTCCCCTTCCCCCGGGGCACCCTTTTAGATCCTCTCCTGTCACCAGGGGCCAGTACCTGGGAGCATGTCCCGTGCTCGCTGCGGGACTGGGGAGGGCTCTCAGGGCCCCCCTCGTCTGGTCAGAAGTGGGCGGGGTGGCCTTCCCTGGGCGCCCACGTCTCTGTGTGCTGCTGCCTGGAGAGCCCGGGGCGGGGTTGCCCTCTGTGCCGACTTCGGACGTTCCAAGAGGCACGTAGCGCAGCGGCCACCATGGATACCCATCTCTGTGGAAAGGCCTGCAGTGCGCATGGCAGGCTACTGTGTAGTTCTTGAGTTTTAGTGGATTTTTTTTCTTTCTTTCTCTCTTTTTTTTTTTGGTTGGGGAGAGACTTTTTTTAATGCTAAGAAGCATTCAGAGAGTGACTCTGAATACCAGTTGGACTGATGGCGCAGCTCTGAGCTTCTGCAGTTCTGTGCGCCGTTACAAGGGTGTGCAAGGGCCCTAGCCCTCGTTTGATAAATGAGTTCCATCCCCTGGGATGACAGGAGGCCACGGAGCATAAAACCCTTAGCACAGCACCTCATGTAAAGGAGACCCTTAACAAGTACCCGTCCACCCAGCCAGCCACCTGCATACCATAAGAACAAAGACCGGAAGGCTAGACACCAAAACCTTGTGATCCGTCACTTCAGAAGAATCACTAGGGCAACTTGTCACAGAGGCAGGTTCCCAGCCCCAGAGGTTCAGAGCCAGCAGGTCTCGGTGGGGCCCAGGAAGCTGCATTTTCTTAAGTCTCTAGTTGAGTCAGAGTGGCTGCCAGGCCTTCGCCCTGAGCACTGACAACGCCTGTAGCGCCGCTTTCTTCTCCTTTCCTCACTAGTCGCTTATGTCCCTTCAGCCCGGAGACATGATGACATTCCTGGCGGCCTGGCCCGGGCCACCGTGTCTCCCGAGGGGCAGGGGCCGTGGGGGTCTCGGGCCGCGTCCCCGACAACGCCTGTAGCGCCGCTTTCTTCTCCTTTCCTCACTAGTCGCTTATGTCCCTTCGGCCCGGAGACATGATGACATCGCAGGTGAGCCTGAGGTGAGTAGGCGGCTCGTCGGTGTTTCCAGCGTCCTGTCTACAGGTGCTTTAGCTCGTTTCCGGGGCGGGCGTGGAAACCCGAGCATGAACGAGGAGGCCTGGGGGAGCACGGCCTTGCGGCATCGGGCATCGCGCACGCTGAGGCTTCCAGGGCAGAGGTCCGTGAGGTCTTCCAGACACTTAGCACAGAGGTGCTCTCTGTACAGCCAAGTGGGCAGAGAGCAAGTGAGCGTGGCAGCACGTGAGCCGTTGCTGAATCTCAGAGGTGAGCATATGGTGCTCATTGTACGCACTCTTTCACCGACACGGAACTGGGCGTGAGGGGTCATTGGCTGAGTCTGTGTGAGCCCAAGCTGCAGGCCTGGTCTGAGCCCGGCTCAGGGGACCCCTCTGACCTCAGGATCCTCTTCTGTCGAGTGTGGATAATGATTGCACCTTTCCGTGAGGGTAAACTGAGAGCATCGTAGAAACGCTTAGCACCATGCCCGGCGCACGGGAAGCTTTCCACGGCCCTGACTGCCGGCGTGGCCGTTTCCACATCAGTACAGGTGGCTCAGGCCATCACGGTGGACCACAGGGGCACCCGTGACCTCCACAAAGGAAACCCCGTGTTCTTGTGCTTTGAGAGAAAGCGGGAAGGCTGGCCTCTGGGGGGTGGGCTCACTCTGACCTGGCTGTCAAGCCCACTCCAGCACCCAGGTTCTTACATTTTCTGCGGCCGTCCCCCTCCCCCGTGGCGGGAGTCCCCGTCTCTGGGACTCAGTGCCTTGTGTGGCAGGGACGTTGGTGCCCACAGGCAGCTCTCACGGGCCCTCTGGTTTGGGGGGATGGGGTGTCTGGGGTGGGGGAGTCGGCCTGTCGGGCGGCAGTGAAGGAGAGGTGTCGAGGAGCGGGGAGCTGACAGCTCCGGGAACAGGCCCTGCCGCCTCCGCAGCTGGGTCTCACCAGGGGCACATCCGTTACGAAGCCCCAGAGGCTGCTGCCCCGAAGGCTCTTGGGCCCAATCTTGGCACCGTCTTCTGCCGCGGGTGAGGCCTTCCCACATCCTCTCCGCCCAGACAGCACAGCGGGTCCAGGGCCGCCTCCCAAGCTGCACTGCATAAAAGCCTGCCTTTATTTTCTGTGTGTGCTTTCCACACTGCCCAGCAGCTCTGCAGTTCTCAGCAGACCCTGAGTGTCCTACAGTGTAACCCGGCTCTGACACCATCGACCGGGGAACAGATCCCCCAGGTCGGGGGCTCAGTCCCACGAGACGGACCCCTCCTCCCACTTTAGATGCCAGTTGCAAGTGCTTCTGAGCGACTGGCTACAGATTGGAGGGTCCCACGACCCCCTCCTCAGGTTCAATTAATTTGTGAGAACGGCCTGCGGGTCTCAGAGAAACATTTTACTCACTAGATCACCGGGTTCTTTTAAAGGGTTGTAACTCGGGAGCAGCCATCTGTAGGAGGCTCACAGGGCAAGGTGTGGGGAAGGGGCGAGGGCTTCCATGGTCTCTGAGCGAGGGCCACTCCCAAATCTCCATGTATTCACCAACCCAGAAGCTCTCCAAACCTCTCCTTTTGGGGGTTTTACGGAGGCTTCATTACACAGGTGTAATTAAATCATTGGCCATTGGCGCTGGAGTCAAGCTGTAGCCCCTCTGCCCTCCTGGGAGGTCAGGGGATGGGACTGACCTTCTAATCCCTGAGTTGGTTCCCCTGGCAGCCAGCTGCATCCTTAGGTGACCTAGAGGCTTCCCTGTAGTTGCCTCATTAACATAACAAAACACACCTTGCTGGCTCTCAGCACTTAGGAAATCCCCCCCAGGTTTTAGGAGCTGTGTGCCAGGAATGGGGCCCTAGAACAGAGAGGAACTTGGTGTTACAAATCACAGCATCACAACTGGACTCTGGGTGATAAATGAGGCTCAGGAAGTTGTGGTTCTGAGCAAGGACATTTCCGGCTGGAGCTCAACCTCTGTGCACAGGACCTCAGGGAACAGCAACACCTTGAGAGGCCACACCTTTCCCAAGATCAGTGTCCCCGCCTGGACGTCTAGATCTTTCTCCCTGCTCATTCTGTGTCTGGAGTGAGTCAGGAACACTTAGTTACCCTCCCTCCACCTAAGAATCCTCGCCAGAGATAATTCTCAGGAGGGGAGCTTGTGCCCTTAATCACGTTGCCTTTCTCTTTCATCGTATATTGTTTCTAGCGGTACTTGCTTTGGAAGGTCTTTCCAGACATTAGCAAGTTATGCTTTGCAACCCCCCAGGGAGGGCCAGGTGGCCTTCCGGCCGCTGCACCCATGGCCCCTGGGTGTGTGAGCCTGCGGCCACCTCCTCGGCCTGTCCAGGCGGGGCTGGCCCCGAGCATCCCTTCTTGCTTGCAGAAGGCCTACCGGTGGCTGATGACGGCTCTCGGATTTCCGGCCTCTTCCGCCAGAAGCTCTTGGGGTTTGCTCCTGGGTGGCGCGGGAGTGGCGGCCTTTGGGACAGAGAGTCAGGATTTGTGAGCAGGATGGGGCTCTGGGCTCCGGGGCGTGGATGCCACACGTCTTCCCCCGTCGCGCACGAGTCCCCTTCCCGCTTCCTCCCGTTTTGTCCTCCCTCCCTCAGGACCTCAAGCCGGTCATCGATGGGATGGACGGGATCAAAATATCTCAGGGGCTCGGGCTGCAGGACTTCGACCTGCTCAGGGTCATCGGACGCGGGAGCTATGCCAAGGTCCTGCTGGTACGGCTGAAGAAGAACGATCAGGTCTACGCCATGAAGGTGGTGAAGAAGGAGCTGGTCCACGACGACGAGGTGAGGGCCCACCTACTCGCTCCTTCGGATGGCAGTCAGCGCACGTGACCAAGTTTGCCAGTTGACCGCTTTCAAGCGCACAGTTCAGTGGCGTTTAACGCATTCACGGTGTCGGGCCACCCTCGCCAACACCCCGCTCACCCCCCAAAAGGCCGCCCCGTCCCCGTGAGCAGTCCCCCCCACCGCCCCCTCCCCGGCCCCTACGGCCGCCCACTGTCTCCGTGGATTTGCCTGTTTTGGACGCTCTGTGTAAGTGGAGCCGTGCGTTAGGGGACTTTCTGTGTCCGGCTTCTCTCACGGAGCGTCGTGTTCTCAAGGTCCATCCACGTGGTAGCGGGTGTCTGCGTGACCTTACTTCCTTTTTAGGCCTCGGCCACGTTGTGTTTTACGGATCAGCCCCCTCGGGCTTCTCTGTTCACCCGCTGACGGGCACTGGGCTTGTCTCTGCGTCCGCTGCTTGAGTCGCGCTGCCGTGAACGGCTCCGTGCGGTTATTTGCTTGAGTCCCTATTTCCACTCGTCCTGGGTGTTTACCCAGGAGGCGAACTCCTGGGTCGTAGGGTAGTTCTATGTTTACCTTTTTGAGGAACAGCTAAGCTGTTTTCCACGGCACCTGTGCCATTTTACATTCCCAGCAGCAACACGTGAGTTTCCCAATTTCTGTGCGTTCTTGCCGACGCTTTTGCTATTTTCTGTTTTTTGACCATTGCTGTCCTGGTGGGTATGAAGTGGCTTTGATTGGCGTTCCCATAGTGACAACGTGTTGAGCTCCTTTTCATGGGCTTCTTGGCTTGACGTACTTTTGACCTGTTTCTTGGACCCCTGAACGGGGGTGACGTCCCTAAGAAGCAGAGAACTGGCTTCACGGGGAGCAGTCAGTCTGTTCCGGTGCAGCCCCTGCTGACCCGTGAGGCCGCTTGGCGCCCGTGGAGCGGGGGCCACGGGCGGGCTCCCCGGCCCAGGCTCGCAGTTCAGAGGGCAGAGCGGGGCCGCACCGAGTCCCGACCTGTCCTCCCAGCAAGTGCGTCTATGCAGTGCTCACAGCGCCCAGCTGGCCCCTCAGCCCTGGGTGCTGCGCTCACAAGTGAGTTAGGACATCCGTGCCTCACAGCTGAGGCAGCGGAGGCCCCGGGAAGTGCGGGGTCCGGCCAGCGTCTTCGCTGCCGGTTGCAGCCCCGCAAGAGGATTCCAAGCCCCTTCCCAGCCTGCGGCTGGCTGGAGGGTTGATGGTGTGTGAGGGCCGGTTTCTAGAACGCTGAGCGGAGAGGCCTCCAGAGAGAGTTACTGCTGTGGTCGCCCTCGGCGTCTTCGCACGTGGCCGGGACTGGAGCTCGGACTCGGAGGTGGTCTCAGGGGAGCGAGACCCTAGGATGTGGCGCGCGGGCCAACGGTGCGTTTGTGAGAGGCGCTGCCGTCCCATGGCCCCCGTCCCAATCCCAGGAACCTGGGAACAGGACCTTATTTGGGGAGAGGTAATCACAGATCCTGTGGCGGTCATGCTGGATCAGCTGGGGGGCCCTAAATCCAGTGACGAGTGTCCCTGTAGAGAAGGGCAGGGAAAGATTTGAGACAGGAAGGAAGGGAAACACACACAGAGAAGTCACTGTGAAGACAGAGGCGGAGAAGGGCCAGAGTCCCCTGGAGGTGCAGGAAGGACCCTCCGCGGGGCCCTGCGCACACCCTGAGCCCAGAGGCTTCTTCCTCAGAGCAGCGAGAGGATACAGTTTGGAGGATTTGAGTCTCGAGGTCTGTGGCGTTTTGTTAAACTAGCGTGGGGAGTCCGGCAGGCGGGAGGCGGGTGGACCCGGGGGCGTGGGGGAGGAGGCATCACGCACCCAACGGCGTTTCCTTCCTGAGCACCCTGGTGGCCCGGTGCCTGCGAGAACAGACGCAGGGACAGTCAAGGGCTCTGTTTGAGGCCTGCTCTGCACATGAGACGCTGAGTGCGGGCACCAGGCGGCCATTGCACGAGCGAGTGGAGCTGGGGGAGGTGGGGCTGGTCAGACGGAGCCATGCCGGCCAGGGCGTCCCTGGGAGCGAGGGGCAGAGGGGTCAGGACCCAGCCCCAGGACGAGGAACCCAGACGGTCTTTGGCCACCAAAGGGATGCTCACTGAGTCTGCTCGTTTTTCCAGAAACCTTCAGGGGAAGGCAGGCTACCGTGGACACATCCCGTTCCCTCTCGCTTCCCAACCCCTGAGACAAGAGGTCTAACCTGGGGAATTCGGGGAATCTCGTCCGGCTCTGCTTTCTGGGGTTGTCACGGAACCAAAGCCGAGACTCTCAAGCTGAGTTTTCCCCAAGTTCCAGTGTGGATTGGGAGGGAGATAGCCCTGCCCTGGGAGCTGGTGCTTGGGAGGTGGGTGTGGGGTGTTGGAGAAAGCTCCATTCTCTGTTTCCTCCTGTCTGAAGCGGAGATGATAATACAGACTTTCCAAGGCTGCCACGGGCAGCACATGGGGCAGTGCAGGAGAGCCTGTAGCCCAGAGGCCAGTGCACAGCTGGTGATGGTGGCTTTGGTGATGGTGGTAGAAACGGTGAGAAATGTGAATGGTGATAGATGACAGGTAACGGTGCTGACGGTGGTGGAGATGGTGAAGGTGAAGGTGACGGATGGTAGTGGGTGACAGTGGTGGGGTGGCGATGGTGGTGGGGAGAATTTCTCAGCGGGCGTTTTCTTTTCCTCTCTGCATGGGCACCCCTCAAGCAGAGCTGACATTCCTCTCCTGCCTCCCCTTCTCCAGGATATGCCCGTGAAGTGTTCACACTCCCTGGCTTCTATTTCAGGACATCGACTGGGTACAGACAGAGAAGCACGTGTTTGAGCAGGCCTCCAGCAACCCTTTCCTGGTTGGGTTACACTCCTGCTTCCAGACGACAAGTCGGTAAGAGAAGGGGGTGCTTCTGGGATTCTGCTGCTTTCTGACCTGAACCGTGTGGAGGCTGTGTCGTCACGAGGTTTCTGCCGCCGTCTGTAGGGTCCTCCTGTCTGCAAGTATGGGGGCTTTTTGGTTCCTCAAACTAGCTGTGGTGTTCTCATTGGCTGGTGTCATATTAAGTAAATTTCATACAAATGAAGCGAAATTCTTTAATTCTGTTTACAAATTATTTATTGAACGCATCCCACTGATACAAGCATGGGATCAGGTATTGGGATGCCACTGTGAGTGGGAGGCCTGTCTTTGTGCTTATGGATCTCACTGATTAGTGGAATAAATGAATAAATACTAAACAGCCTCACTTAGAAGCTTTGTACATATTTGAATTCTACTTTAAAAAGGTTTGGAAGTAGTGGTCTAGGATAGTCAACGTATACTCAGTTTGGAGTTTTTTTGGCCAGGTGACTTGAACTCACACAGTTTGCTTACTTGAAAAGTTACTGTGTTCTGGGTCGGGGTGCTCAGGACCCACCCCCAGGTTCGGTGACTTAGGAGAACTTGCAGGACACGGCACATCGTCAGACTCGAGGCTAAGGCTTACTGCTGTGAAAGGATGTAAAGGGAAACGACGCACGGGGTAAAGTCGGGAGGAAACCAGGCATGAGCTGCCTGGAGTCCCTCCCTGTGGAGTCCCACAGGACACCCTGAATTCCTCCACAGGGAATCGTGAAACTCGGGGTTTACTGGGGGCGGGTCACGTAGGCACCTCTACCTAACACGTGCCAAAGCCCCACACTCCCAGCCAGCAGCAGGCGCTCAGTGTAGACCGTGTTGTTTGTGCAGTGAGGCACGCTTACCACTTGGGGAAGTTTTATATCAGCGCAGGGAGCCAGTGGTCGAGCGAGGGCCCAGCGTGCAGGCAAGCCTCTCTGCACGACGGTCTCGGTCCTGCTCTGCCCACTCTCTGCTCGGGGCTTCGTTGTGATCAGAGCGGTGACTCACCCCCCCGACACACCCCCGCACCCACCCCCACCTCTCTCGATCTTCGGTCCCCTGTTCCCACCGGAACTGGCGTCGCCACCTTCCCAGATCTCAGTGATTCTGCCTCCTGAGTGGGTCTCAGACCCTCCCTTTCCCCCTGAGCCCCAGCTGCAGCCTCCTCGGGGCGTCCGGTCCCTGGGGCACCAGGCTGTCAGTTCCCCCACGTTGGAACTGAGCCATGTTTCGAGAACATAGATCTGAAGTATCCATCACCCGCCTCAGAGCCCCCCGACCACTTTCCCAGTTGCTTCTGGGAGACAGTCCAGGCCCCTAGGCGTGTGGACGAGGCCCCTGCAACCAGGCTGCCCCTGGGTCCCTCTGTCCATCTTTGCCGCCCTGCCTGCCGGGCCTCTTCCCCCGCCCGGGGCTCCGGGAGGGCCCAGCAGTAGTGTCCGGTGCGCTTTCCTCACCTCTCTTTGGCTGTGACCAGTCTCTTGGGATTATGGGGCACGCCCGAGGGTGCCCCCCAACCCCACGCTCCCCAAACGTATTGTGGAACGAGTCTTGCTGTGTTTTTCAGTTAACTTCACCGTATGAACTTGTAGGGCGTGGACGTACGAGGGTCAGGTGTTTCAGCCTCACTTCCAGCCCTGTTGTAGGAGCACAGCGCTTCCTGCACTCGCGTCCCGGAAATCCGCCGGCTCACGTGTTCCCAGGTGCGCTAAGGTTAGACTTGGAAACAGAAACCATCCCGCAGGTGTTTCCGTGTGAGCCCCACTGTAGCGCCTTTCCAGACTGACGTGAGAAGGTGCGTTGCGGCCTTCGCGTTCACAGCCGGCAGGCGTCCCGGGGGTCATTAGCCTCCGCGTCTAGTTCCTTTGCCTCCGCTTCTATGGAATCCGTCAGTGACGTCTAGAAGCACCTGAGACCTGGTTAGTCAGGATAGGGTGTCTCTCCGGGCTGTTTCCACGTGCCTGCTTTGACGCCGGCTTATGATATACGCCTGTCCCCCACCACCCACGGTGTGGACTCCCTCAGAGCAGGGCCGGGTGGGGTGTTTTTGTGCTCCCAGCAGTTGGTTCATACCTGGCACCTCATAGGCAGTTGTGGTGTTGAAGGATGATTTTTTTAAGGTACAGTCACGTTCTTGGTACAGTTATAAAGTGAGCGTGTGTCAGCGTTTATGTGACTCACTGATTAATGAGGGACTCGTCAGAGGTTACAGCCCGCTCACAGGAGAATTCAGGATCCCGCACACGTCGGGTGACGGGGACCCTGGGACTGGCCGGTGCCTGGTGCCGAGCCGGCCGGGAGGCCGGGAGGGGCCCCACCAGGCAGACTTCCATTGCGAGTCTGTGGATGGCATTGTTGGTGTAGAACGCACCCGGTTGGAAAGTGGCTCAGAGACGGAGGGAGACCCCGGAAGCCGTGCCCTGGGAGGGTGGTGCCAGCAGAGCCTGGTTCCTCCGGAGACCCCGTCCTCATTTCAGTCTTTCAAAGCCTTTTGTGGTTCTCCTGACAGTGGTACCAGCAGAGGCTTGGAGCCGACAGCTGGGCTTCACGTGCCAGCCCCCCCTTACTGTCCGGGCGACCTCGCCCAGGGCACCCTCTCTGGGCCCCGTCTCAGCCCTGGGACAGGGAATGGCAGGGATGCCCACCTCAGGGGCTGTGGCTGTGGGTCCGTCAGTGAAACGTTTACAGCCAGGAAGGCCCCGCTCCCGGGGAACCGTGAATAATGTAAGCTTCGGCTGAAAGGGCCTCTCTTCTTCGGGGTGCTGGGCCTTGGAACAAACAGACGGAACCTCGTGTCTGAGCCCGCGAGGACATAGGAGCCAGCAGCTGCCCCGCCCCACGTTGGGCGGCTCTCAGCACCGCGCCCACTGCTGCTGGTGGATGCGGAGCGAGGCCACTGGAGTCGGGAACTGGGAGGTGGGTGGGCAGGGTGGCGGCGGGGACGTGGCTGGGATGGGCGTGCGGGCCACCTCGACTCTTCCCGTGGGCTCCTCGCCGAGCTGCCGCCCCGAGGGCCTGCCGTGGTGCCGGGAGCCGGCAGAGCCCTTGCAGCGCTGCTGAACACAGCGGACACCCGCTCCACTCCGGAGCTGCGCCCGCGGGCCGCCACCAGCAAAACTCTGGTAAATAAGACACAGTTTCTCACAAGCAGTTATCAGAAGGGGGTCTCCGGATGGGAAGAAAATAAGCATTTCTTTTTTCTCCCCAAATCCAGTAGTGCCGTCCGGCTCTGCCCTGTTCCACGTTCACTCATGGACGTGGCGTCCCGAGCCTTACAGTCATTAATGTCGCCACGTGTATACACAGGGTACAGAGCACCACGTGTGTACAAACGTATGCAGATGGTACAGTGGGGTTTTATTTTTAATTTTTTTATAAATGTATTTATTTATGTATGTATTTATTTTTGGCCACGTTGGGTCTTTGTTGCTGCGTGCGGGCTTTCTCTAGTTGTGGTGAGCGGGGGCTGCTCTTCGTTGCGGTGCGCGGGCTTCTCATTGCGGTGGCTTCTCTTGTTGCGGAGCACGGGCTCTAGGCGCACGGTCTCCCCTAGTTGTGGCACGCGGGCTCAGTAGTTGTGGCCCGTGGGCTCTAGAGCGCAGGCTCAGTAGTTGTGGCGCACGGGCTTAGTTGCTCCGCGGCATGTGGGATCTTCCCGGACCAGGGCTCGAACCCATGACCCCTGCGTTGGCAGGCGGATTCCTAACCACTGCGTCACCAGGGAAGTCCCACAGTGGGGTTTCAGTGTAAAATAAACATCTGTGTTACGGAAAAACCATCGTTCGTATCCACACAGCCCATCTTTTCTACACAACAGCCAAAATTAACTCCGAAATGGCCAAAACAGGGGAAGTGGCTTCAGTTTAAGCTATTGTGGGGAAAATGGGTGATCGAGAGATGGTGGCTGGAAATCGATTTCTCCCTCCCCCAGCCCCCCACATTAGATTGTAGTTTGGGGACCTTTTTCTCGCTTCTGCGTGGTCTCAGATCACAGATGAGCAAGCCACCGGTAAAGTGTTTACAGTCAACTTGCTGTTCCAACAGAAAGCCTTTTAACCGTTGGCCCAATTGGTTATCTGTGTTCCTGTACGGACGCGGGTGCTTCTTACCCTTTAAAGAAGAACACAGCGGCTGTGCCTTGTTTGCAGTGCCCGCTTAGACGCTAAACTCGGTTCTTCCTGGTTCCCGGTGCCTTGGAGATGTGAAACACCTTGTGTGTTGGCCTTTGTAAATCGCACCTGGGGACTCACCTGCAGCTCTGGAGAGACCTCAGCCTGGACGGGGTCCCGGGGCCCCATGCAGGGGGGCCACAGCGCACACGTGTACCCTGGGAACGCCGCCAAGGTGGGGTGGGGTGGGGGCAGAGCCCACGAGGGATGGTCGCACGGGTGTGTCCCAGGGGAGGCGGCTGTGCCGGGGAAGGATGAGGAAGGGCTTGACGGTGGGACGGCTTCTGAAAGCACCACGATCCTCAGCCGGGGACGCAGGACCTGCTGGGCGAGGAGGCCTGAGGGAGGCCTAGAGGGAGACGAGGATGGTGAGTTCGCCCAATGCCAGGGAGAGCGTGGCAGGACTGACGAACGCTTGGCGCTGCTGGGGCGGCAGGCGGGGTCCGACGTGGAGAGCTGGGGGCGCGGGGCGAGCACACGTCCAGTGGGCGGTGTGGACGTGGGGCTGGGACGCGGGAGCCGAGGGGGAGCCGGGGCCACGTGTGTCGTCGCCACGGTGAGAAGCCGGCGGGCCTGCAGTGAGCATACCCCGGGCCCAGTCTGACCTCCGCCCGCTCCTGATGGAGGGTCAGGGAGATCCGGTTCCCGGGGGCCCTGGTGGTGGTCACGGGACACCTGTGACATCTGCGTGAGGATGCGCCCTCAGGGCCACGCACGTGGCAGGAGTCATCCGCGACCTCGAGGGGCAGGTGCTCCATCCTTGGGGACGAGAGTCACTGTTACTTTCCAAAGGCAGCACATGTGTTCCCGTCATAATTTAAACCCGGAATAGAAAGCGCGGCGCTGAGTGACAGTAGGCGTGGGTGGAGCCGCGTCAGCCTCTGTTCTCCACCTGGATCCCCTGCATCCCCTAAAACGGTCCGGACGCAGCCCTGACCCCTCAGGCTGCCAAGCAGGGCCCCTCGGGCTAGACTGCCCGGCACGAGGGCGCACGTGGGGAGAAGTGGGTCGAGACTCCCCGGAACACTCAGGAGGTTTCAGGACTTCGCTGTATTTTTCCATCGTTTCCATCTCTCTGGAAACACTGCGGTAGCTGTCGTGGATCACCCCACAGCCCCGGACAGTGAGGGACCCGTGGGGCGTGGCCTCCGTCCGCCTAGCCCAGGGGCCTGAGTCCTCCCGCCGCCGTGCCCACACACGGCCTTCACTGAGTGTGATTCCTTCTTTCTTCCTAATCTGGTGGCGACTGGCTGCTTTCAGACCAGGGCAAGTGGGTGGCGGGGACGTGTTATTAACCGCGTGCCTGGGGACGGACGTGCACCGGCGTGGGACGTGCTCTCCGTGAGCTGGCGTCCTTGGACCATCCCGTTAGGATGCGGTGACTCCGGTGCCCCACGCAGCCACTGCCTGACTGAGATGACGTCCTGTCCATCTGCACGCCTCCCCTGGGCGGGGCCTCGCTAGAGCCGGGCGTGGGGGCTCCTTTGGTCGAAGTAACTGTCAGGACCAGGCCTGAAACTGCGCTTTTGCCAACTATTAAACGACGTCAGAAACCACGTAAAAGGGTAGCTCCTTTTTTAAAAAAAACTTGACGCCATTTCAAAACGCAGCAGAGCGAAAGGAGGAAGTAGCTGTTGTGCGCGCTCCCTGGCCTTACCGTCCGCACGTTCTGCCGTTTGTTTTCCCTTTTGCTGTTTATTTCTCCGCGTGGACTTCGGAGTCAACCTGTCCGGCTCCGGAAAGGAAGACGGGGCATCCTTAGGGTGCAGCTCTTCCTGCTCAGTCGCGTGGTTTCCCTTTCCATCTGCTCTTTCGGGAGGTCTTAGTTTTCCTTCGTGCCGTTTTCAGTTCCTCGCTTCATCTTTGTCCTGAGTGTTTCTCTCCTGTTTCTACTGTGAGCGAGGCCTTTTCTTCCATTAGAGCAACAAGCAGCGTAACGCGGCTTCTGCACATTGATTTCGGGCCCTTTGCCTCATGGTTCTTTTTCTCCAGTAAATTTCAGGTGGTTTTCTTGGATTTCCGGCTGTGCAGTGATAACATCTGCAGACGATGCTTTTACCCCCTCCTTCCCGATTCGTGCCCCTCTAATGACATCAGCCAGTACCTAGCGCATTTGGGGACTGGTGGTGGTGGACAAACCCGTCCCCTTCCTGACCCCCAGGGAACGTGTCTGGTGTTGGCACTGAGGGGCCCAGCGCCAGCTGCTGTGGGCCAGCGGGGTGTCAGGAACGCAGAACCAGACCGCGCTGGCATTCCAGTCAAATGTGTTGGCGTTTGCTCCACCAAGGGGCCCAGGGGCACTGGGGGAGGCAGGGAGCAGCAGGGACCAGGGTCTCCACCTGCGGCCATCGCCCTGAGTTCCGGGTCCACAGGGGCCCCTTCTGACCAGGCTGGAGGCTAAGGAGGTGCTGCCCCTGTCTGGCTTTTGGGAATAGGCTCACCCGCTACGGACTCCTGGACCCCATCATCCCATCTCCCCCAGAGCCTCAGAAACGCAGCTCAGAGACTCCCAGTGGGGAGGTTACAGACACGCCAATAACCGGCATGGAGTTACAGTTTGTCTGAAGGAAGTTTACACCTCTTTTTATTTTATTGTCAAGAAAGAATATGGAATTTTTCCAAAGGTCTTCTCACCGTTTATGGAGGTGATTGTTACGATTTTTACTCCTCGGGGCCTCCTAAAATGATGAATTGTATCATTATAACCTATTTCCCAGGGTTGAACTCTCCTTGAATTCCTGGGGAAACGCATGCCTGGTCTCAGTGTACAGTTTTGTTAATGTGCTTTTGAATTCAGTTTTCTGATCTTATTTAGGAGTTTTTCACTGATGTTTTCTGATCCATCTATAGTTCCCCTTATACAATCTTTATTAGATTTTTGCATTTTCCTTATTTTTTTACTCTCTGGAACATTCTAAATCTCATTGAAATGATCTCTTGGCAGGATCCCCTGAATCTGCTGGGGCCTATGGTGTTTCAGAGGGCAGCTTCCCGCTCTCCGCCACCCAATTGCGTTTGCTGTAATTTTTATGTTTTTTAGGTGTGCCACCCTCCTGCCGGTCCTCCTGTAGCTGCTTCGCTGTTTTGGTCTCTCCTGCTTTGCTCGATTTCATCGTGTGGCATGACTCCCGAGTCTGGGAAGGGCTGGAGTTCACGTTCCGTGCGTCCTTCACGTGTGAGAGCACAGGCACTTGAGCCAGGCTTAGCCAGGTCCCCTTGCCCTCGAATGCAGACGGGTGCTTGGTGGTGTGTCCGGCCAGCACGCGTCGTCCACGGGGAGATGGAGACAAGCCGTTCATCGCCCCCGCTCCGAGAGGCGGTTTTTCTGGGCCTGGAGTTGCCAGCTTCCCTGTTCCGTTGGCAGCTGCCCCGGGGCCGTGGGCTGTGTCTGGTTCGCATGCTCACCGTGACCGCTGTGAGCATCCTTCTGAGTCAGGGTTTTGGTTCTGACCATGTCCGTCCTGGGGCTTGCCTTGCGTTTCTGATTTGTGTTTTCATCCGGGAATGAGGGTGGTCTCTCCCGAGATGCTCCCTTTGGCCCTCAGCCTCCTTTCCTGTCTGTCGTTCATTGTCGGGAGCCCAGGTGCTTGTCTGCTTCCTCTTTTCCTTTCCTCGGTCCCTGAGCTCCACTGGGGGGCAGCCACCCCTGTGATGGGGGGTCGGTAACTGGCGGTGGGGCTCCAGGCTTGCGTCCTGGATTCATCCAGATCAGCCGCTATCAGATCTTATTAGACAGTAACTGTGTGATCCTGGGAAAGCTATTTCACCTCCACTGCCTCGGTGTCCCCGTCTGTAAAATAGGGAAACTCCTAGAACCTACCGCACGGTTCTCAGGTTAAGTTTTATACACAGATGTGCTTGGAACAGTGCCTGACATTTTGTGAGGGCTGTAAAAGCTGCTGTTCTTGTTATTTTTTACACCAGCGGGGTCGACACTTCTTTTCAAAAGACCAGATGGTAAGTATTTTCACCTTTGAGGGCCACGTGGTCTCTGTGGCATCTACTCACTGGGGTTCAGACAGACAAAGACAGTGTTCCGATAAAGCTTTACTGACAGACATGGGTGGGGGGCCAGATGCAGCCAGCTGCTGGTGTCCATGTGGCATTACCTCTTGATCTCAGCACACTGTCCCATGCCATCGGTGTCCCCTCTGAGCGAGGTATGGGGCTGGTGGCTTTTTTTATATATATATAAATTTGTTTATTTATTTTTGGCTGCATTGGGTCTTCGTCGCTGCACGCGGCGAGATTCTCTAGTTGCGGCGAGCGGGGGCTACTCTTCATTGCGGTGCGCGGGCTTCTCATTGCAGTGGCTTCTCTTTTTGCGGAGCACGGGCTCTAGGTGCACGGGCTTCAGTAGTTGTGGCGCACAGGCTCAGTAGTTGTGGCACGTGGGCTCAGTAGTTGTGGTGCACGTGGCATGTGGGATCTTACCGGACCAGGGCTTGAACCCATGTCCCCTGAATTGGCAGGCGGATTCTTAACCACTGCACCACCAGGGAAGCCTGGGGCTGGTGTTTTATCCCATGGGGGCTGTGGGGAGGTAGGGGCCTGGCCTGACTCATCCCCGAGCTGAGGAGAGCATCTCCCATGCAGATGGGGCCACGGTCCCCTCTTCCCCTGCCCCCAGCACTCTCAGCCATCGGATAGGCCCCACATCCCAGGTTTTCCTCGGGTGATGGGGGTCAGGCGGGTAGGGCCGGCCTCTGGCCTCTGCTCCTGCCCTGGTCCCAGCCTGTGAGTTGACTGTGGTGTTTACTCCCCTTTCTGTCTCCAGCTCTCGATGAATCCTGTTTTGCGAGGTTTTACTATATTTTGCACATTTTGTTAAGTACCGAGGAAACGTAAGCTGCTGTCTGGGCCCCAGGGGTGGCTTCTTTCCCATCCTGGCATCACACACGTGCCAACTCTGCCTGCGCCATGGCAGAGCCCCGGGCGTGAAGCCCAGAGACGGCCTTCAGCTGCGCTTGGCCGTGGACATCGGGGCGTTTCGTCATAGCAGCCAGCTTGTCTGAGCCACACAAAACGCTGTCCTCAGGGTGAGTCAGCCCCTGGCGGTTCTGGTGGGGTTTTGCTCTAAAGAAATGTTGAAGGTAGTACACCTGAAACTAACACAACATTGTAAATGCAGCGCACTCCTGTAAAAATTAAAAGGGAAAAGAAAGAGTGAAATGTTGGAAGTAGTATTAAGATTTATTTGTAGAACGAGAAAAATCTTCAGCTACACAGTTGCCTTAAGAAAAAAAAACATCCTTTTCTGTTCTTGTAGCTGATCAGTTTCACAAATTAAATAAATTCCTTGATCGACAAGTTACCTGAGACCCGGGGCCCCAGGTGACAGCCACAGACCAGCTGAACGTGTCCCCGCGTCCACGCGTAGAGATGCGGCTTCTCTTGAAACTCCCTTGACGGGCTTTCCCCTGGATACAGAAGGGAAACTACCATTGCTGCTTCTTCTCTGGGTTCTTAAATGTCCCCTTAAATCTCTTCTGCTCCCTAAGCCATCCTGCTGGTGTCTGTCTCTAGAACTGGCGTATTTCTTTCTTTTCTCTGGAATGGCGTGGCTTTCTGTCCCTGTGTGGGCGGCCACATCCGTTTCCTGGGGAGCACCCACGTTGGGGTGAACACACCTCCTGGGGCTGCCTGATTCCGGGTCCTGGTGGCAGATACCGTCCTGTGCTTTGATGTCACAGAGCTGTTAGTAAATGGTTTTTTTTAAAAACCGTTCGGTCTTAGGCCTCTCCCCAGGGGTCGAGGACCTGCATAGCACTTCCCTCAGGGTAGCTGCCAGGATCAGACGTGCACACGTGTTGGAATAGTGCCCGACGGTCAGCGGGGGCTGTGCAGCTGTCGTTTGTCCTTGCTGTTTGTAGCCGGTCGGCAAGCTTTTTCCGTCTCTCACCTCTGTTGTAGTGTGAAAGCAGCCACAGGCAAGATGTGCGTGAGTACGGTCTGTCGGCAAAGCGGGCGGACCCGTGTCGGGGCCAGGGTTCCTGGAGCCTTTCCGAGAGCATCCTCTGGAGGCAGGGGAGACGCCCTGCCCCCACAGAGGAGCTGGGTTTCTCCGGGATGACAGGGAAGGCTCTGGCTGCCCACCCAGTGTTCAGGCTTTTGTCTCCACTTCTGCTGTTTAGGTATTTGGGAGTTGTTTCTGGTCTAAACATGTAATCAGAGACTCGGAAGGCGATCCGCAGCTCGTTCACTTGCCCCGTGTTAAAGGACGTCGTCCCTGAATCAGGGATGCAGACAGGCTGGGGGGCCGGTGGGTTTGCTCCCCTGCGTCTGTGCTCCCAGCTCTCCAGAAGCGCCCCAGAGGAGCCGTTGACCTAAAAATCCACGAGCTGCCCTTAGCAGGGTATTTCTGGAAAATCGTGTGTGAATTTAATTTTGAAAATGGAACCTTATTAAATGCGAGAAGGATCTTATCAGAGAAGAAACCACGTGGTAAATGGTAAATTTGGAGACTTGAAGGGCCCTGCCTGCATCCAGAGGACGGATCTGTCAATCACAGGGATCCTCCCGCCGGCAGCCCCGACCCCGCTGCCCCCAACACCCCTCCTGGAGGGCAGCCGGCATCGCCGACGCCCTGTGGCCAGGTCAGCGTGCCTGACCCTCCCCCTTGGGACCTGCTGTTCAGGGAGGGTCCCACCCACTCCTTCCCCTCCTGGCTGCCCAGCCCACTGGCAATCTTGCGGCCTCTGCCTCAGGCCCTCCTGGCCAGCGCACCTGTGCTCTCACCTGGGCACCTCCTCCCCCTTCCGCCTGCCCGTCCCCCCTGCCTGGGGTGCATCCAGACAGCGGCCAGAGGGTCATTCGCGTCCCCTGGTTTGTGCACCTGCCCTTCTGGCTTCCCCTTGGCCTACGGGGTGGTCCCTCAGCTCTCTGCCCTCCCCCGTGGCCCCTCCCCGTCCCCCCACCACCCGGGCTTCTGCTCCCTGGGGAGGCCTTCTGCGGCCACCCAGACACATAGTGCCCTCCCTGCCCCAGTGGGCCTCCGGCCACCAGCCCTGCCTTATTTTTACCTTTTTTAACCAAAGGCAGGCCTGGCACCCCTGGGAGAACAAATAACTGTGTTGGAGGCAGCGAGTGGTGAGTTTCTCTCCTGAGTTTTACTGCATCGGGGTCAGAGCTGAGCAGCTTCCCTCTGAGCCCAGAGCGGGGCGGGCAGCCCCGGTCACCGCCTTCCCTGGGCCTCTCAGGAGGGTGACCGGCCAGAGAGGGGGACCCGTGGGGGTCCCGGCCGCGCCTGTGACCCTGGCCTCCCCGCCACGTGTCCCACAGGTTGTTCCTGGTCATCGAGTACGTCAACGGGGGCGACCTCATGTTTCACATGCAGAGGCAGAGGAAGCTGCCCGAGGAGCACGCCAGGTGGGTGCAGCCGGGGGCCGGGGGGAGCCTGGGGCGTCGGGAGGAGGGAAGTGGACTTGGGGAAGGGGCACAGGGGGTCACTGCCTCCTGCCAGGGGCCAGGCCAGAGCCGGGAGGGTCCTAGGAGTGGCCGACCCCCCGGAGCGCTGCGTGTGAGGTGGCGCCGTGCTTTCCCCCGTTTCTGAAACGGGGTGAACGTTCCGACCATCAGCTTAGCCGCCTGGACGGCAAGGCCGCTCCCCGCCATCTGCACGGATGTACAGCAGGGGCTGGCCTGGAAGAGGAAGACCATCTCCGTTTCTTTTTAAATGACTCTCAGGGACACTGACCCCATCACCGCCGCGCAGCCTTGGCCTCACGGGCGGGTGGGGCGTTTATTTCCACCCCGTACGTAGCTCTTTCCTGTTTTCCATATTTTTCTCTTTTCCTCATTTCCTCACTGGAAAATAATTCCATGCGGCATTATGAGTCACCATAGATCCTTTCTGGGGGGAGGCGGGTAGTCATTCAAGAAGAGCGAGCCCCACACGCTCATGTCCTCTTTTCCTAATTGTGGTAAAATACACACGACATAAAATTACCGTCTCAGCGCATTTATTTATAAGTTCACAGCCCAGTGGCAGTAAGCACATTCATGGTGTTGTACAACCATCACCACCGTCGTCTCCAGAACTTCCTCATCTTCCCAAACCGACGCTCTGGCCCCATGAGACGCTCGCTCCCCACCCCTGCCCCAGCCCCGGCCGCCACGCTCCTCCTCTCTGTCTCTAGGAATCGCCTCCAGGGGCCTCGTAGAAGCGGGATCAGGTAGGACGCGGCCTTTGGTGCCTGGCTTATTTCACTCAGCATCGTGGCCTCAAGGCCACGCACGCCGGAGCAGGGTCAGGGCCTCCTCCCCGTGTGGGGCTGGGTATCCCTGCACGTGTCAGTGGACCACATTTTGTTTATCCACCATCTGACAATGGACACTTGCGTCGCTTCTGTGTTTTAGCCACGGTGAACAGTGCTGCTGTGAGCACGGGGGTACAAGTACCCATTCGAGGCCCTGTTTTCAATTCTCTTGGATATATACGCAGAAGTAGTATTGCTGGGTCACGTGGTAATTCTATTCTTAATTTTTTTGAGGCGCCTCCATACTGTTTTCCACGGCAGCTGCACCATTTTACATCCCCACCCGCAGTGCACAAGGGTTCCAGTTTCTGCACATCCTCACCAGCACTTGTTCTTTTCTGTCTGGGGGGTTTGGAGAGTGGCTGTCCAAACAGCTCACCTGGTGGGCGCGAGGTGAGGTCTCATGGCGGGTTTGGTGTGCGTCTCCCTGACCACTAGGACGCTGCGTGCCTTGTCCTGTCCTGTCGGCCCACGCACTCTTCAGCGGAGGATACGGGACGTCTGTGTGCTTGGGCCCCCGTCCCGGTTCCTGGTTGGCTTCTCTCTGCTGATGACGGGTGTCACCCCCTCCCCAGGTTCTACGCTGCCGAGATTTGTATCGCGCTCAACTTCCTACACGAGAGAGGGATTATCTATCGGGACCTGAAGCTGGACAACGTCCTCCTCGACGCTGACGGTCACATCAAGCTGACGGACTACGGCATGTGCAAGGTGGGCTCCCGGCCCGCTGCCCCCGCCTGCCTCCGGGGGGTCCCGGGCAACCCAGCGCCCGCTCCGTCTCGTCCTGGCTGCCGGGCTCCGGCCGCCCCCACGTCACCGGTCCTCTGTTGGTTCTCTCGCCGGCGGGGGTGTGTCTGGCGGGCCCCTCCCTGCTGGTAACTGGCTTTATCCCTACAGGAAGGCCTGGGCCCCGGCGACACGACGAGCACTTTCTGCGGGACCCCGAACTACATCGCCCCGGAGATCCTGCGAGGAGAGGAGTACGGTGAGCGTGGGCGGGGCGCTAGGGCGCTGGGCGCAGTGGAGGCGGGGGAGCGCGCCCCAAGCCCTGGGAGTTTCCTCTCCCTGGGGACTCGGCCACGGAGCAGAGAGAGGGAGGTGGGCCTGCCTGGGGCCAACCCTGCCGGGGCTCCCAACCAGGGGCTCTGGGGCCCTGGCCCAGCAGCCGGGGAGAGGGGGCTTCCTAACCAAATTGCACTAAAACGCACACCCTTACCTCGTCCCAGCCCCAAGCCACTAACTGGCCTCAGTCCCCAGCTGTTGTCCTGTGTGTCCACCTGAGTGTCCCCTGGTGAGGTCACTGGACAGGATCCCTCTGGTCAAGGAGCCCGAAGGGCTTGCGCAGGAGAAGACAAAGTAAAGACAGAGCTGAGGCGGGTGTCCCGAGTCAGTGGGTGCCGCCCTCTGGAGGGGGTTCCCAGAGCCGCTAGAGCCGCGCACAGCCCCCATGGACACTGGAGCTTGTCACCCCTCCCTTGGGTTCTGCTGTTTTCACGTCACAAATATACCATCGAATATTTCCACACATTTTCCTTGCTGTTAACAGTCGGGGGGCGGGTAGGCAGGGTGGGCAGGTTCTCGCACCCTCCGATACCTGGGCACCCAGGAGGCTGATAGGGTTGAAGTCACTTAGTAGCCAGAGAAGGACAGACGGCAGCTGTGGACCAGAGCAGGGAGTCTAGAACCTGGCCCGGGATGGGGACCCCGTGTGTGATGGAGGTGGACAGCTGCAGACCCTGGGAGCAGCTGGCCGTCCGTGGACTGCCTCGATGTGGAGACAGCTTTGCAGCTAGTAAGGGGGAACCGAGCGTCCCGGGGACAGTGGACAGAGGGGAGGCCAGGCTGCCTGGGAGACGCTGGGGACACGGAAACGCAAACTGTCATGACCGTCGCCCCGTGACGGGACAGCACAACCGGAGAGGCCCGACCTGGCAGGCCTGTGCTCTCCCCCAGGGTTCAGCGTGGACTGGTGGGCGCTGGGCGTCCTGATGTTCGAGATGATGGCTGGCCGCTCCCCCTTCGACATCATCACCGACAACCCCGACATGAACACCGAGGACTACCTTTTCCAAGGTGCGTGGGCCGTGCGTCCAGCTGCCTCCACACCCTGCGAGATTTCCCCTTTCAGAGGTGCAGGTCCCCAGGCTGGTCCCCGCGGCTGCCACAGACTAGGTGGGGCCACCCGTCCACGACCGGCTCTCAGGGAGCAAAGCCCGGGCCGTGGGTGTGGGAACGGCCGTGGCTGGGGGGACACGGCACTCTCACGCCCACGGGAAAGAGAATCTGTCCCGATTTAGCCCAGACTCCCTTCCGCCCACGCCAGGTGTGCACATGAGTCCCGGGCAGCGGCTGTGCTCAGCCACAGTGCTGCCCGCTTCCAGCCACGGCTCCTTGCAATCTGGGCCCCGGGCCAGAACTGACAGCCCCGGCATGCTGGGGCTCAGGGCTGAGGCTGTCCCCACGGTGGCCTCTGGCACCCGTGGACGTGGGGACGCGGGGCCAGCTGAGCCACCGTTGGTTCGTATGCGATCGTGAGCACGTGTGACCGTGGGCACTGGGGCCCTTTGCGGCCTCGAGACCCTGCTGGGGTGTAGGATGGGGCCCAGGGCACCACGAGTGCCCCAAACCGACTGCTCAGGAGGGTTCCCAGTGCCCTGCAGACTGCCGGCTCCCTGGCTGCTGGGCAGAGCTGACATGGCGGGCGGGGGCTGGGCACGGAGAGGGAGCTGGCGCTCACCTCCCGGTCCGGGTCGTTGCAGTCATCCTGGAGAAGCCCATCCGGATCCCCCGGTTCCTCTCGGTCAAGGCCTCCCACGTGTTGAAAGGATTTTTAAACAAGGTACGCTCGTGGCCACCGTGGCAGCCAAGCCAGCCGTGGCTGCGGCCCTTTCTCAGTTACTGGGGCCACGGCTCCACCAGCTGGTTGGCATTTTTAGTGTCGGGTGTGGCTGTGGCTCTCTGCATCCTTCCTTGGTCCTATGGATGCTTGTCCACACTTGACAAAATGTAACGACGAGAAATGATGCCAAAGAGGAACTTCCCAGAGGAGCTTAACCTGCCGGGAGGAAGCGTTTCCAGTGAAGGGAACGTCTGGCCTTCGCCTGGGTGCTGGGCCGGCGGGGGGTGGTCCCGGGGAGGGCAGGCCCGTTCCCCTGCTGGGCACGGGAATCAGGGGCCGCCTTGCTCTGCGCTGACTTGTCCTCATTTGAACTCTGACCCCCAGGACCCTAAGGAGAGGCTCGGCTGCCGGCCGCAGACTGGATTTTCCGACATCAAGTCTCACGCTTTCTTCCGTAGTATAGACTGGGACCTGGTAAAGCAGCGCGGAATCTGATACCGCCCCCCGCCCCGTGCGGTGGGCGGCCCTCGAGGGGGGTGCGATGGGTGGAAATGGGCGGGGAGCCATCTGGAAACTCATGAAGAACAAGGAGGGGGCCTGACAAGCCCCTGGGGGCGGGGGCTGCTTCTTGAAGGTCCTGGGAACAGCCTTGCCTGGGCGTCCATGCCATGCTGGGGGGTCCCGTGGCGGGGTGCCCGGTCTGTGACCGCTGCCATCCACCTGAGTTGATTCAGCTCCCGGACGTTTCCGCTTGGCCGGCTAGCTAGTTCCAATAGGACATCCCGGTGCACTGTGGCCCCTCCCCGCTGCAGTGGACCTTGACCCACCCAGTCCTCAGGGACTCAACCTCCAGGGCCTGGACCTTCTCCCACCCCCACTGCAGCCACCTGGGTCTGAGCCACCCTCATCCGGGCTGGTCCCCTGCTTCCCGCCTGGCCCCTAGCAGCAACGGCCTCCTCTGCTGGGGCTTCGTGATCCCCTCGACGCCCGACATACCAGGTCCGCTCCTGTCTTTGCACGGCTGTGCCCCTCCCCGACCTCCACCGCTCCCTCGCCTCTTTCAGGCCATCTCCTCAGAACCGGAGCCGCCACCCTCCTCTTTCCCATAACACAGCAGGGCTAAGTGGTGGGATGCACAGGCCATCACTCGGGTGGCACCGTTCTCGTCCACTGTTTGTTTTTTTAATTTGGTTGCGATGGGTCTTAGTTGTGGGGGTGGGCTCCTTAGTTGTGGCTTGCCAGATCCTTAGTTGCAGCTCGTGGGGTCCTTAGTTGTGGCATGCGAACTCTTAGTTGCGGCATGCGTGTGGGATCTAGTTCTCTGACCAGAGCTCAAACCCCTGCACTGGGAGGGCGGAGTTTTATCAACAGCACCAGCAGGGAAGTCCCTCGTCCACTGCTTTTGACTGAGGGAAGAGGAGGTGACATTGTGTATGGGATACTCCGGGGGGGTTTGCCACGGACCGAGGCAGCCTTGGCCCCCAGAGCAGGGACAGGGGTAGGGGGTGGGCTCGGAGGACCCCAGGCCGGCACCCAGCTGTGCTTGCCTCGTGGTCTGTTCTGACTCCTGCTATTTAAATGTTTTTAAAGCAGCCTGAGACCTGAGGTAGGGAAAATCGTGTAAGAAATGCCCCCTTTTTCCACTTTTTACCAGAATGTATCTCATACATACAGAAGAATACGGAAACTTGCGCATGAGAGAAAGTCAGGGAAGAAGGGAAGGCCTTGTGTCCCCGTAACAGTGCCCAGGGTGTGGCCCAACCCTACCAGCTGCCGGGGCCTTGTGACTGCAGACACATGCACGCACACGAACACTGGCGACCCCGCTCTGCCTGCGGGTCGGCCCGTTCCCTCTGCTCCTGCATTCCCTGGGTGACAGACACAGGCGTTCCTCTGCCTGGGCCCTGGCAGGTGCGCGGGCCTCAGCCCTGACACCTGGGCGTTACTGGGAAGGATTCGTCTGTTTCTGTGGCATCCTCATTTCATGCACCAACTTCGCCAGCAGAACCTGCGTTCGTCCTTCCCAAGTCCCCAAACTTACGGAACATGTTTCAACGTTCCATGCTCGGTTTGTTTCTCTTGCTATAACTGGAGTTCCTGATGGCTCTGGGTCCCACGGTGCAAAGAGCCGGTGTGAGCTGAGCTGGGCTGGGGGCTTATTTTTGACTCGGCTGTCGCTCCCTCCCCACACGGGGCCTTGGGACAGTTCCACATCTTGGACAGGGTCCCACGGAGGCCCCACCCAGGTGGAGGTTTCCAGGCTTAGTGCTCACTCAGACCCTCCAAGGGAAGGGGGCAGCCGGTCCCGAAAGGCTTGGGTCGTCCTTTTCCTGAATCAAGCTGCTCCGGGCCTTGAGAGCTGAGGGCTCCGGGCTGGAGGGCTGGCTGCTGGCTCACACGTGGCCGGTGTGGGTGGGAGCAGACCCCACAGGGCAGGACCTTATCTCTCACTCACGACTCGATCTGTGTTCTTAGGAGTGCGCCTGGCCCAGCACAAGTGCACAGCGCACACCTGGGTGGGGGGTGGGAGGCTGGGTTATGTCACCGCGTGTGTGAACGTGGGGGCCGCTCCATCCTCGCCGTCCTCCGTCCTCACTGTGAGCGGTGTGGCGCTGGGTTGCTCTGCCCCAGAGCGCGACTCGCCCTCTCCAGGCACGAGCATGTCTCCTCCTCCTAAATGTCGAGTAGGAAGCAGAGTCTGGGTCCCGAGACGCCCCATTTCCCGCCTGACGAGCGTTTTACTGCCTTGCATCCCGTTGGGATTAGAAATACATAGAGGGCTTCCCTGGTGGCGCAGTGGTTAAGAATCCGCCTGCCAATCCAGGGGACACGGGTTCGAGCCCTGGTCCGGGAAGATCCCACAAGCCGCGGAACAACTAAGCCCGTGTGCCACAACTACTGAGCCTGCGCTCTAGAGCCCATGAGCCATGACCACTGAGCCCACGTGCCACAACTACTGAAGCCCGTGCTCCGCAGCAAGAGAAGCCACTGCAATGAGAAGCCCGCGCGCTGCAATGAGGAGTAGCCCCCGCCCGCCACAGCTAGAGAGAGCCCTTGCAAGGCCATGAAGACCCAATGCAGCCAAAAATAAATTTACATATAAAAAGAAAACCATAGAAATGGCCACTTAAGGCTTTTTTGGGAGAAGGGGTTCCAGTGTGGGCGTCCCTGCCAGGTCCCAGCTCCGTTATGACCTGGGTTCCCAGATTAAGAAAGGAAGAAACTTCCCCAAACCAGCCTCCTTTGGTTTAAGTGGTGGGGCTGCCGAGGGGGGCGCAAACCCCAGATGGCGTGGGATCCCGCGTGGGTGGTCGGACCTTGCGCTCCATCCCAGGTACATCCCGCGCGGCCTGCGCTGCCAGCATTTGTCAGCTCAAGTAGGGTTTTTATGACTGGAAAATTTTCCCGCTGGACTTTAAGAGAAAAACAATCGGCCTTTAAACATGAGGCATATTTAAAGGCGGTCTCTTCTGTTCGATTCTGTGGTTTATGTTTGTGCAAACTCCAAGCGGGCGCTGAGCCGGCGCGCGTGGGTCTGACCGCGTGTCTTCTTGCAGCTGGGGAAGAAGCAGGCCCTGCCGCCCTTCCAGCCGCAGATAACAGACGACTACGGCCTGGACAACTTCGACACGCAGTTCACCAGCGAGCCGGTGCAGCTGACCCCGGACGACGAGTAAGACCTGCCGGACCTGCCGGACCTGCCGGACGGGCGGGGCGTCCTGAGCTGCGGGGGCGTGGACGTGGGCGGGTCTCGCGTGGGGGGCGGGGGCGGGGCATCCCGAGCTGCGGGCCGGGGTCTCGCGCGGCCCGTCGAGCCTGCCCTGTCCGGTACCCACAGGGACGTCCTCAAGCGGATCGACCAGTCGGAGTTCGAAGGGTTTGAATACACCCACCCGCTGCTCCTGTCCGCCGAGGAGTCCGCGTGAGGCGCCGCGTTCTCATCGTGGACGCGGGCAGACGGTGCGGGCCTGTCCCCGACCACCGCGCATGCATGCATGCCGGGCTGGGTGCTGGCGGCCCGGGCAGAACAGCCCCTCCATGCGGCCCGCGGCCGCCTGCACCAGAGGAACTTGCTTCTTGTGCCTGCGCCGCGGAGGCCGCGGTGCCCGTGTCCGAGGGAGAAAGTGTCCCCGACTTCGAAGGTGCACACTTTCCACAGAAACAGAACTGCTCCGCCGGGAGAGTTAGCCTGTAACGTCCTGAGGAATAAAGTGTCCCGATGATGTTGACGCTTCCCTCTGATGCCTTTTTTTCGCGGGTGGCACCCGCCCAGCGTCGCAGGCACGGCCCCACCCGGAGGAGGCGCGGGCCGGGGACGGGAGCGTAAGTGCCTGCGGGGATCCACTGCAATGGAGCATTTTTACAAATTCGGAACATTTTCTAAATCCTGGTAAGTTCCTGTTGTTAATATTTAACAAGTATTTTCATACCGAGCATGTCAGTAGCCCCTGTGGTCTGACGCCCAGGTCCCCCCTTCACCAGGTGGGCACCACTGGTCCCGGCCCAGGCATTAGACTGACCAGGAAAATTGGATCATAGAGGTTCTAAAACACGGCTCACCAAAGCACCCGTAGACCAAAAAACAATTTGAAAACTAAATCCGCACAAAATATACTTCTGGAAACGCTAAGCAGTGCCCGTGTGATGTCTCGCATTATGTATCAGATTTTTGGAAAATATTTTTATCAGAAATGCTGCTCAGAATTAGAAATTTTAAAAAGATATATGTATGATGGGTCCTAGCCTTAAAGTGAAACAATAAATCTAGAATACCCTCACACGTGCATCTCTGGGCACGGCTCACCCCCTACTTCCCATAATCTGCAGAGGGGGCATGTGTCACTCGGCCACCCTCTTAAGTGAAAAGCCAAACCCAATGTTTTCTAGAACGAGGTAAATCGTGGGTTTGCAAGTCCCTGACATGTCAGGTGTCGCTCAGGGACAGGCAGAGTGTGTGTGTGTGGGGGGGGGGGGGCAGGGGCCTTGCCCACCCTCGGGGACAGCAGTCCCCAGATGTCCCACATCGCCACACACCCCTAGGCCTTGCTTCTCTCCATGTGTCTGCGGCCTCGGGCGGATCACGGTAATTAAAGGGTAACAGAGAAGCCACTGCCTCACCGTGACCCTCCGCGGACATGCCTGCCTCCCCAGGCCCGTGGCCCCGGTGGCAGAGCTGTGTCCGTGGAACGTGTAGGCTTGTCCCAACCAGCACCCCAGTTGTGACCAGAAGGACCCACCTCCAGAGACGGAAATGAGGGACCACGGACCAGAGTCAGAGCTGCCTGGGCCTGAGGGGCGTGGCAGCCCCGCGGTGATGTTGTCCTGGAGCCACGCGTGAGGGCTGCAAGGTCGCCTGGGCGGGGGAGACCCCGCTTGCCCAGGACAGGGTCACGGACGGCCTCAGGAGCCCCCTTCCTCCCAACAGGGGTTGCGTGCTGCATCGGGTACGGTGACATCTTTGCTCAGCACAGGGGCCACGGATCTGTTCAAACTTAAGGCATTCGTATCAAGGTTGCGGTGTTGCCAAACAGCTTCCCGGTCCCCAGTGCGGTTGCTCGTGTACGAGACGTGCGTGACCTGTGCTCCTGGTGAGGGGAGATTTTGTGCAGTCACTTGTTTTTATAAATTAAAGAAGGTGAAGGGTGTGCTGAGGTGGGGTTTGGAAACAAATCGTTAACGTTTTCCAGCGGCTCCAGTCAATACGGTGTCCTTTTGATACGGTTCTTGGAAGCTGGTGCCGTCAGAACTGTAAAGAGGTAAACGCGTGCCTGTGCTTTTGTACAGTGAGTGGCGGAGCACGTGGCCGTGGCCTTCCTCCTGCTGAGGGCTGCCGCCAAGGCCACACCCGCTCGTGTCTTGCACATTAAAGACGTTAGCGACAGTGCGTGCTGTTGTCATCTTCATTAGAAGTAGGCGTCTCCACGAGCAAAGGCTTCTGAAGCCATTTTTTAAACAGATTTTATTTTTCAGAGCAGTTTTAGGTTCGCAGCAAAAGTGAGGGTAAGGTACAGAGTTCCCATGTGCCCCCCCCGCCCCCCGCTGCCGCCTCCGTCTCCCAGCATCCCCGTAGAGGGTGCGTTTGCTACAAGGGAAGAACCTGCTCTGCTGTGTTACCTGGGAGCGGTACATTCTGTGGGTTTGGACCCAGGCTTGATCCACGCATTACGTAACCACCCTTGTAGTTCAGAGTATTTTCCTGCCCTAAAACTCCTCTGTGCTCTGCCTGTCTATGCCCTCTCCCCACTAACCCCTGGAGACCACTGATCTTTTTACCGTCTCCATGGCTTTTGCCCGTCCCAGAATGTCCTAGAGTTGGAATCACACAACGTGTAGCCTTTTCACATTGGCGTCTTTCACTGAGAAATGTGCACTGAGGCTTCCTCTGTGTCTTTTCGTGGCTCGTCTGAAGCCCTTTTTGAAAGGAAAATACCAACTTCTGGGGGTTAACCTTGGGCTTCCACATCCTACCCCCTCCCTCCCGCCAGTGCTGCAGCCGCTGTGGCCGTGCTGGAGACGAGGCTCTTCCGGAACCTGTGGGCCAACAGCACCGGAAGGAAAACTACCTGCACACGCTCCCTGGCCCTGCTTCCCGTGGGCACTGAGAGCACGAACGAGACACAGCTCACGCAAGATGCCGGCAGGCGGGCCTGTCCCTCCCCGTGAATTCCCGACTTGAGGGGAGCTGCTCTGAACCCCTGCGGGTGATGACAGGCACCAGTGACAGTGTCTTCCTTGCTGGCAGTGACCTACGGCTGCAGAAGGGGCAGGTTCACCTGGGGGTTAAAACACGGTCGTGAAACGTGAGCCGAGTCGGAGGGGTGAGCGAAGCGCCCGTTCTTGCGCCAACTTGGGTACAAATACCCGAACTGCTGGTGACACTGCCTCTGTCACCTGCCTGGGCTGCTCTGTCCACTTCAGTCACCACGCTGCTCAGCGTCACCCAAAAAGGAAAAAGGACCCAATGTTTTGGCCTCAACACAGAGGGGGGACGTGAACCCCTCACGCTGACACGCTTTAATACACAGCTTTGGGGGATGCAGAGCGGAGGGGTGGTGGCCCAGCCGGTGGAGGGGGAGCCGTGGGCCAGGCTGCTTACCACACCACGTCGTCCGTGCTCTCCGCCAGGCACCGGGCCAGGTGGCTCTCAATGTCCAGCTGGGTCAGCCTGCGAGGAGAGGAGAGGGTCACGGGCAGGGAGGGCGCCCGGCCAGAGCACGCAACACCCGCTTTCACGCCCTTCCTGGGTGCTCACCACGCACCAAAGAGTAGCTGGAGAGAAAGCGGGGACTGTGCCCTCAGCTAGCAGAACCAAGGAGGGCCCCCCCCCAACCAGAAAGGGCCTTTCCAAACCCTGCTCCTGGGTCCAAGGTCCCCAGGGCGCCCAGAAGGCTTGTTGGATGCCCGTTCCCAGGCTCACCTGGCACCTGCGTCTGAGACTGAGGAGAACCCTATGTCGGAAAGTCCCGAGTAAAGGGCGTGGGCAAGACACGGGGCCCCCCAGGTGGAGGGCGGGGTCCCCACCCCCCACGGCGGGGGCTCTGTCTCATTAGTCAGACAAGCCCACCAGGTGTGTCCACACCAACAAATGCCCCACGCGTCCCCCTTCCCTCCTTCCCTCCGAAGCTTTCCTTCGAAAGCTACCTGCTTGGCAACCAAAAAAGAAAAGGCGTGAGCGCTGGTGACTAGGAGGGCGGTCACTACGAAGGTGGGTGTGCGCCTCAGACCTGAGAATCTGTCTTCTTCACTCAGGGACTCGGCCCCTCTGGGGAAGAGGACTTAGTGGGGCTCCAAGGCCCACGGGTCAGCCCCTCGGTATTGGGTGGGGGAGGGGAGAGTGGACGCCGGTCACAGCTGGCGCCTCCCATCCCTGACCTCGTCTGATGCCATCAAGGAGGAGAGGCCGGGAATGACTGTCCCCCATGTGCTGGTGACCCGTGTACGGTCAGCTTGCAGCCACGGTGCCCAGAGGGCGGCAGAGCCAGGCGTTCGGCAGACCAAGCTGGTCACCTGGCCAGAGTAGACAGGCCCTTCCCTGCACCACTACGTCCCGGCGCCGAGCCTGAAATGACCTCCTTTCACCGCGTGGCTCAGCGAGCCCGAGGGCCACGACCTCTCCCCTGATGCACGCCCACGGCGGCCTCTGCTGCTCGCGGGAGCCCCTGCCAATCCGGGTGGCCTTCTGCTTCCTCCTGGGGATTTGAGGCCCCCGGTCAGTGCCTCCTCGAGTCCCTAGAGGCCCCTCGGCCCGTCCTGGGAAGCAGCCCCTCCACGTGCCTTCTCCGAGGCCACCAGAAGACCCTAAGATCTGGACCGGGTCACCTCGTCCGGGGGCTGCCCGGCACTGTCCCTCGGTGGGGACACAGTCCGGGATTCCCTCACACACCCCAACGGGAGCCTCGTGGCGGGTCCACCTTGCACACTGAGCTTCTGCCTCTGTCTCCCACTCGTGCCCGGTGCGTGGATGGGAGGCCCAGCACAGGAGGGGGCTCTGTTCCGACCCTCCAGGGGCCTCGGAGCGCGTGAGACCCCACGGGCTGGCGTGGGTCTCATCACGCGGACACAGTGCCTGTCTGGTTTCCCATCCTCACATCAGGTGGCGGGTGGGAGCCAATCTCCGGAACCAGCCCCGAGCTCACGGACCCGGAGGGGCTTTCACACACACGCGGTACATGACAGCCCTCAGATCAGAGAAGAATCTCAGAGAACAAACGGTTCTGAGTGACCCGGAAAGCGCGAGGCTCCGAGAAAGACAAGCACCGTCTCACTGCCCGCGGCGCCCAGGCCGCCCGCACCGCCCGCGGCCCAGCAGCCCATCCCTCTGCTCCAAGGGGCGGCAGGGCTTCCATCTCTGCCCAAGAACAGTCCCCAGAATCACTGAAAGCAAGCGTGGGACAGTCCCATTTCTGTCCCCTAATGGCCTGACCTGTCCCCTTGCCCCAGGGATGGAGGGGCGCGGGGGGCCGGGGGCTTTCTACTGTCACCCTGCAGGCTCGGGGTGTGGCCCGGCAAGGGCCCGCTCTCTCCTTCTTAATCAAAGGGAAGAACCTGCTAGAAGCATTCCAGATACGCGGAGGCCTGGACCCAACCGCACTGACACCTACTCTGCAATCCCGAGGCATTCTGCCCAGCCTCAATCTAACTGCTTAAAGAGCTCAGACTAGAACTTTCTTTCTAACATATCTAGGAGTCCTTTTTTAGACTGTGTAGAAAAACAAGTAATCCAAGAACAAAAGCCACCCTTAGACCGGGACGGAGGGGCTGGGCTGCTCGTCTGCTGCCAAGAAGACGTTCTTTCGACGGGTACGGATCAGGAGGACTTCGTATGTTAAAAAGCGTTCATGGCTTCATCAAGACTCGTAGGCAGGGTGGGGGGGACGACTTCCCTGGTGGCGCAGTGGTTACGAATCCTCCTTCCAATGCTGGGGACACGGGTTCAAGCCCTGGTCGGGGAACTACGATCCCACATGTTGCAGGGCAACTAAGCCCGCACGCTGCAACAAAAAATCCCATGTGCTGCAATTAAGACCCGATGCTGCCAAAAATAAATAAATAAATGTTTAAAAGAAAAAAAAAACAAAACTGGTGAGGGAGCTGGTGTTTGCAGGCCACAACTGTCCTGAAGCATCAGTACAGGCAGGAGACATGTTCGGTGAGACTCTGGGTCTGGGAAAAATTTTCCAGCGCTACGAGGAGCACGGGCATCTCAGCGTGGCTGCCACACCCGCTGCGCCCGCCGCCCCCGCCATGCCAGACCTGTGCCGGCTGGGGGGCCTCGCCAACAGGCCCCCCCCGGGGACAGCCACCTCCTCACCCCCCGTCCTCACTCTCCCCACCCCAGCCGTCCAGGCCCCAGTGAAGTGTCGCCACTGGAGGAGCCTGGATATTTAACTGCAGACCTGTGCAGTTTCGTGCCACACATTTTGATCACTGGTTTGATGACTTTTGTCTGTCATCAGCTGCTAGTTCTATAAGCCACTCCCTTCACCCCCCAGGGCTGGTTTTACTTCTGGAAAACCAAAGACGAGGCACGTAACTGAACCCACTCTCCAGGCCACAGGACACGCAGAGCACGTCCAGCTACCGAAACCGGCCGTCCACCCCCTTCATCCGACCAGCCTCCTTCCCGCCATCCTGACCCCCATGACCCCCCACACACACCTGTGTCCTCGGCTTTGTGACATGTGGCCCACAAGCTGGGCAGTTGGGACTTCTTAGCAAAGTCCAATTCCACCACCCTTACTTTTAAAAAGGTATAAAAATATACATTAGGCTTTTAAAAAGAGATAAGTATCTCTAGACACAGAAATGAAGTCTTGTTTTTAAAACTGGCAATCCACCCACAGAGGAAGGTGCCCGAGGGGCTGTAACAGAAAACTGCTCAGTGACCCACAGCCTGGACTGGCTCTGGAGGCAGTCCACTCGGGGATGCCAGTCACCTCCCGGTTCCCGGATGTCAGGGTGGACCCGGTTGGAGCCAGAGCCTCCCTGCCCTCATGCTGCAGAGTCCCAGGAGCCCTGTCTAGGAGACTGCAGCCTGTCAGCAGGGCCCCAGGCCGGTGGACCAGGAAGTAGACCCCCAGACCTGCACCCCTGTGCCCTCTGGCTGATCAGCGCCGTCTCTGTGCTTTGCCAACTTTTTCTGCGTGAAATATCACTTTGGAATGCCAAAGTCGCGCTCAGTTACCCTAGCCTTCTGAAGCTGCCTGTGGTTTCCAGAGAAAGAGCCACCGGGTGGCAGCAGAGGGGAGGGAAGGCCCAGGGGAGCCACTCACCTGGGGGCGAAGACGGCCTGGCACATGGGGCAGCTCTGCAGTGTCGGCAACCCCTCTACGGACGGCTGCTTCTCGGCGCTGGAGGTCCCGCGGGGCTCGGGGGCGGGGTGTCGTTGGGGGGACCAGGCGGAGGACTCCGTGCGCCCCGGGGCCTCGCGGAGTACCCGGTCGGAGTCGCTCGGGTCCCCGCCTCGCCGCGGGGCCGGCGGGAAGGGCGTCCAGGAGAAGGTCTCGGTTCCCACGGTGAAGCTTTCCGGGGGCGCGCGCTCAGGGCTGCGCCTGGGCTCCTACAAGACGGGGTCGTCGGACCGCGCCCGCCCCGCCCCGCCCCAGCCCGAGACCCGGGGCCACGCGGGGACCACTGCACACGCACCTGGCCGGGGAACGCGGGCAGCGGCGGCGGCTCGCCGTCCACGTTCAGCTCCGCACACGCGGCGCGCAGCAGCTCAGCCCACGGCCGCGCACACTCGCCGCCGTCCGGAGGGGAACCGGGGGGGTGGCTCGGGGACCTGGGGCGACGGGGCGGTGAGAACTCAGCTGGCGGGGAGGGCACAGGAGGGAGGACTCAGCGGGGGGGACAGGTGTGCAGCTCGGCGTGGGGGGGCCTCCCCATTCTCCCTGCTGCCCCCAGCCCCGGCCTCACCGGACCCCCGAGGGGGGCCTCCGGCGGCTCAGCCTCAACCTCGACCTCTTCGCCGCCTCCATCCTCCCGGAGGCGGCGCGTCCGGCGGAAATGAGCGGCCCGCGCGCCGGACCCCGCCCCCAGCACAGGCCCCGCCCCCGGCACGGACCCCGCCCCCGGCACAGACCCCGCCCCGGGCACTCCCGGCGCGCCAGGGCAGAACCCGACCCCGGACCCCCTAGTCAATCCCCGCACGGCCAGACGTGAGCTGTGGACCCCAACTCCCACCCCCACCTGGGCGCTTGACCCGACCCTGGGGACCCCACGACCTGCTCCGCAGGCCATGAGGTGACCTCCCCTTTATGGCACTATCGGAGGGTGGCATCGGTCAGGATACCTCAACCTTTGGGGAGACGGAGGCCAGGGTTCCTCCGTCCACCGCGGAGGCGGCATTGAGGTCGGGAGGCTGCCTTGCCCTGAGGGAGTCATTCTCCAGCTGAGCCGGGGGATGCCGCCCTCACCCCTCAGGCCTGGGGTCTGCAGCGGCTTCTAGGAGGAGGAACTGCGCGGGAAGACAGCTGGGGGTCCTGGCGTCCCCACCCGCCGCTTCCAGGCCTGATCTAGCTCTGCCACCTCCCTTTGCATCGGCAGCCCTGAGCCTGGGCGTCCAGCTCTGACGACCCGGGCGATCCTTCCCCGTTTCCTTACAAAAGGGAGGAGCTTAGTTCCCTTAATTAAGAAATAGAGGGACTTCCCTGGTGGTCCAACGGTTAAGACTCCGCGCTCCCAATGCGGGGTGGGGGGGTGCGGGGGGGTGGGGCCTGGGTTCGATCCCTGGTCAGGGACCTAGAGCCCGCGTGCCGCAACTAAGACCCGGTGCTGCCAAATAAGCAAATAAATAAAAATGTGAGACGACCAAGTGCAGCGCCCGGAGTCCTGGGCCAGGGGCGGGGGCCTGGAGGTGGAAGGCCTTTGAGGGGGCTTCTGTGACACCCCGGGCGTCAGGCACTCTCGTCCAGTGACCTTGCAATCCGCCACGTGGTGGCAGCAGACGCCCAGGCACCCTCGGCCACTCCTGCCGGTGCAGAGTTTGTGCCCTGGGGGCCCCAGGATGGGACTGAGGTGTGCAGGACGAGCTGGGTGGTGGGGGGGTTCCCAGACACGGCACCACTGGCTCTGGCTTCAGCCTCCGCTGCTTCAGAGCCTCTCCTGGAAGTGTCACCGCGCCTCTGAGCGCCAGCCGTGGGGACTTCCAGGAGGAACGCCAGGCAGACGGGGCCCCAGCAGGCCTCGACGGCCGGCGTGTGCCCCACTCTCAGGCCCTTCTGGGAAGCCGCACGGGGACATCTGTGTGAGCAGCTGCTCCTACCCCGCAGGGCTCTGGGAACTGAGCCCTGGGGTCTTCAGCGTCCTGGCCTCTGCCTGTACAGACCTCACACAGCCGACTCCCCAGCCCAAGACAGATAGCTTGAGGCAGGAGCAGGGAGGGTCTCAGGTGGACCCAGGTGCCCCGAGGAGGTGCAGGCCCCGGTGGCTGTCAGGGCCTGGCTGAGCCTGGCTCTGGCCTTCAGCACAGTGGGTGGGAGGCACTCATGCTCCTTTGGCCTTAACCATGCCAACGGGCCTCATTTACCCTGGGCTGCTGGGGGGTGCATGGGATCTAGACCCCAGGCCAGGCAGAACAGAGGCCCTCGGGATCCATGCTCTGGGGATGGCAGAGCCAGAGCGACATGTCAAAGCTGTCTCCTGGGGGCTTCTCCTCTCTGGTTTCATCCGGCTGCTGGGGATTAACTCCCCCATCGCCAATGAGACCTACAGCCGGGGACACTTCCACCGAGAACAGAGCCGGGGTGACCCGTATGCCTGCTCGTGGCAGGTGCCGGCACCCGGCAGGAGCCCCGTCCCCTTGGCCGCCGCTTTCCCGACAGCTGCCCGCCGCCTGCCCAGCCCGCACAAGGACCTTCTGGAGGTGGACGGGAACCCACCTTGTCCCAGCTGTCCTGGCGTTATCAGCAAGACGCGGTGGCGGTGAGGGGGAGGGGGGGCTGGAGGAAGTTTAAAAGTTAAACTTGATTAAAAGGCTCCCGTTTTCTGAGCCACCTGCTGCAGTGACAGGCCGCGGGCTTGGCTGGAAAGGCATTTCTGATCGGGACTGAGGCTGGCACCGCGGGACAAGATGTTTACAAGCCAAGTTCATGTTTACAGAGAATATTTCACGTTCTGGAGAAGGCAGCCCTCCAGCGAAGCAGAAAGGGCACCAGTGGGCAGGGGTGGCGGCCCCACCAGCTGTGAGGCCACCTCCCCCCGCGCTCTCTGGCTTTGTCCACGATGGCGAGCCAGGTACGCCCTCCCCTCCCAGAATCAGGGTAACATCTGTGGCCAGCTGGTCGGGGGCCCAGCCCTCCCCAGCACCTTCCAATACCTCTGGGCTCCTGGTGTCCTTAGAGCCAGGGTGACTGTGCTCTCTCCTCCCCCCCAACAGAGCGGAGTTTGCCGCTGACCGACTGGTGCCGATGCCTCTACTCCACGGTGGACCAGCCGGGCAAGACCTATCAGCTGGACCCCGGCCCAGGGCCGGCTGGCCAGGTCCGAGCCCCACTTGGCTTCCCCACACCCTCCTTTGGGACCAGCTCTGCCATCGGGGCAGCCAAGACGGCACAGGCGGGCAGGGCAGGGCCTGAGACCAGCGGGCACGACCAGCCCCAGAGAGCACCGCAGCCTCCAATTTCCAAGTGGAACAGGGCACCGGGGGCACGTGCTCCGTGTGGGTGCCCTGTCGGTGCCCATGCCAGCCAGGATGGCCTCAAGGGCTGGGCCGCCCCCTCCCTGAAGCCCGGCCTTCTGACGCGGCCACACCTGCTGGCCTGTGGGTGCCAAGAGGGCAAGCCTGCCTGGAGCCGGGCAGTGCATTCGTGGGCACGCAAAGCGCCAGACAGGCAGGCTGGATTGAAACAGCTGCCTGGGAAACATCGCAGGATCCGTCGAGCAGCAGAGCGCGCGCAGGGCCCACTCACCGGTGTGGGAGTTAGGGCACCCTTGGCCTCCTCAGGGACCCTCGTCACGGCTGCAGAGGGGTGGGCGTCCATGGTTGGGACCTGCCACGGTCAGCGGGCTAAAGCCAAGGGCCAGCTCGGCCTCCAGCCTCCACTTCAAGAGCCTGAAAGCCACGGGGCAGCCGGGGACCCTTCCACAGAGAACAGAGCCGGGGTGACCTGGCGTGGCAGAGACAGCAGCCTGTGGCCAAGCACCCATCCTGGCCACCACCTCTCCCGTGGACAGCCACCCTCTCCCAGCATGCATAGCGAACCTTGTCACTCCCTTGAGGTCCCCACTGTTCCCACCCCCAACCCCCTCCTCTGCTGCTGCCCTGAGTGCAGCCACACCGGCTCTGCCTCTGTCCCCATGTCTCCACTCCCGCCAACCCTTGGGCTCTCCTCTGGGGTCCCCTCCGCAGAGAAGCTTTGAGGATACTGGGCGGCTGAACAGTGTCCCCTGGGAACCTGTGAGTGTGACGTTGTTTGGAAATAGGGTCTTTGCAGCTAGAATCAAGTTAAGTTGATGCCGTACTAGGTCAGGGTGGGCCCTGAATCCAGCATCACCGGTGTCCTCACAGGAAGAGGGGTGTTTGGACACAGCCACACAGGACAAGCCACGTGACGGCAGAGGCAGCGATTGGAGGGATGTGGCCACGAGCCCTGGAGCACCTGGAACCCCAGGAGGCCAGAAGAGGCAGGAAGGAGTCTCCCCAGCACCTCCAGAGGACGCGGGGCCCTATGACACCTTGAGTGTGGACTCCTGGCCTCCAGACTGTGAGAGAGAGGATCCCGTTGTCTGAAGCCCCCAGGTGGGTCATTTGTGCAGTAGCCACAGGACACTGACACAGAGACTCGGGCCTCTCCAAGCTGTTGGCATCACGTGCAGCTGGAAGACTGCCCCTCCCCTCCCCTCCCCTCCCCCTCCCCTCCCTTCCCCTCCCCTCCCCTCCCCCTCCCTCCCCTTCCCTCCTCTCCCTCCCCTCCCCTCCCCACCCCTCCCCCTCCCCGCCCCTCCCCCTCCCTCCCCGCCCCTCCTCTCCCTCCCCTCCCCTCCTCTCCTCCCCCACCCCTCCCCTCCCTTCCTCCCTTCCCCTTCCCCTTCCTCCCCTCCCCTCCCCCCTCCTCCCTTCCTCCCTTCCCTCCTCCCTTCCTCCCTCCCCTCCTCCCTCTCCCCCTCCCTCCCTCCCCACCCCTCCCCTCCCCTTCCCTCCTCTCCCCCTCCCTCCCCTCCCCCTCCCCCCTCCTCCTTTCCTCCCTCCCCTCCTCCCTCTCCCCTCCCCCTCCCCCCTCCCCGCCCCCTCTGGGTGGAGAGGGTGGGCCAGTGCCGCTTGTTGTCCCACTCGGGCCACCCCCATTTCTGTGTGAGCCATTTCCAACCACCTGCTGTGAGGGAAGCCTGACACAGAAAGCTCTGACCGCCTCCCTGGGGACCTCCTCAGGCAGGGGCTGTCCACAGGCTGGCCTGGGTGTCCTGGTGTGGCTCACGGGGTGGGCATCCCCATCAGAGGTGCTGCTGGGCCTCAGCTGGGTCCTCCCCCTGCTCCCCCCCCCGCCCCCGTTATCCTCCTCCTTTCCTCCCCCTTCAGCCCCCTCCTCTCCTCACAAGGGCACAAAGGCTTTAGCTCCTCCCCGTGTGGACACAGAGGCTCTGTCAGGGCTCAGCAGACAGGCGTTTGACCTCCCTGCAAGAACGAGTAGGGGTCTGATGGGGCAGGGGTGGTGGGCACAGGCAAGAAGCTGCTTCCTCCCTCCCACCCCCGCCCCCAGGGGCCTTGCACCTGGAGTTATTTTACCTGAGTCTTACTGGGACCCAGGACTATGGCCACCAGAGGTCCCAGCAGCAACCACAGGTCACGGGGCATCAGCCTGAGGCAGCTCGAGGGACGCCAGCCCCTGGCAGAGGGCCTGTGTCTCCTTTCCACTGCCACGTTTGGGGCAGCAGCTGCTCAGGGCACAGCTGTCTGTTGTCTGGCCCAGGGGGGCAGGAGGGGGCCGGGCCACCTCTCTGACGTGAGACCCCTGGGCTTCACCATCCAAGAGGCAGGAGCAGCAGGGACACCCCCCAGGCCCCACCCACTCCTGTTGCCCTGGGTGCTGAGCTGCTTCTGCCTGGGGTGTCGCAGGGCCCTCAGGGGCCTGGCAACCCCCCAGGCCAGAGGGCAGCCCTGGGTCCTGAGTGTCCCCTTTGAGGCCTGCAGGGGACTGTCCGGCCAGTGGGGCCTGTGGCCCCGTGGAATCACTTCTCTGAACTGGCCTTACTCCCGCCTGTAGCCCAGCTTCCTGCCTGTGCCCACCACCCCTGCCCCAACAGACCCCTACCCGTTCTTGCAGGGAGGTCAGACACCCGTCTGCGGAGCCCTGACCGAGCCTCTGTGTCTACACGGGGCGGGCTAAAGCCAAGCTGGGGCCAAGCAGGACGTGGCTGGAAGCCGGCCAGGTGGCCGGTAGGTATCCACCCAGGCTGCTGCCTCAGCCCCCTGGGGCCACTGAGGCTAGCCTGCCTCCACTCCTGCCGCCTCCGTCTCCCCTCCTTGGGCCTCACCCCTTGGGCCACTCCGCAGGCCCCGGGCTGGGATGCTGGCAGGAGGGCAGGAGAGCCCTGGCTGGGGCAACAGCCCAGGGAGAGAGCTGGCCTCTCACTGCTCCGGAGGCGGCTTCTGGCCCATCTGACCGCTCAGGAGGAGAAAGGGGGGGAGGGGTGGGGGAGGGGGAGAGTGCAGGAATGTAGGGACCCCCCCCAGGTGAGGGGGGCGGGAAGGGGGCCAGGAATCAGGGACACGGGACCTGTTTGGGGTCATTCTCAGGCAGTGGGCACCTCCCAGAGCTGCTGCCGCCCACCTGCCAGGACAGCAGCACCGGGCCCTGACACGACTGAGCCCCAGTCGGGCCATCCAGGGCCTGGGAGCGGCTCAGCAGGCCTTGGAGAAGGGGCGCAGCCTGGCTCCTCCCCCGCTGCTTCCTCCCTCTCCCTCGGGAGTGCCTGGGGTCCCTCCATGGCCAAGCCCCCCTGACCACATTGCCGGTCACCCCACCCAGGCCAGGCACAGCTGAGCTGGCCTTCCCGGCAACCCCCGCACACAGGGGTCTCCCTCGCTGGGGCCAGCTGAGCCCACGCCATCCTCCTCCCAGCTCAGCCCTGCGTTGACTGTCACCCGTCCAGGAGCGGGGGGTGGGCGGCTCTGAGGCCGAGGTGGGGCAGGTCCCCGACGATTTCGTGCCGAGGCTGCGTCAGTGCCTGGGCGGTGGAGCTGCCAGGATGGGCTCCCTGAGCTGTTTCCCCCGTGTCTGGCCCATGCGGGGCTCACTTCCGGGCACCAGCCCCGCATTGGAGGACAGACGGGCCGTCTAGCCCCTGTCATCGGCTGCGTGACAGTGAGCTCCGAGCAGGGACTTGAACCCAGGTCTCCTGTGCTACTGCCCAGCTGGTGGACTTCCCGACTTAGTGGCACTGAGTGGCCTTGAGGGGGTAGTTGGGGTCAGAGGATGAAGGTGGTGCAGGAGCCCCAAGCCCTGGGGCAGGGACAAGGGGCAGCTTCTCTGGCCTGGGAGACCCAGGCCCAGCCTAGGCAGACAGTGGAGCCAGCTCCCCTCCTGGGTGCCCACGTGCCCCACGGGCTGCTCCTGGACTGGAGAGGGGCCCCCGAGTTCCTCAGGGACAGGAATATCCCCCCGACTCTGCACCCATGCCCAGCGACCCCAGCTGCCCGGGATCTGCTGTCCTGCGGCTGGTGAGTGTGGCCAGTGTCCCTCTGGCGTCCCCAGGCCTGGGCGCCCGCCCTACCCCTTGATTGGTAAAGACTGCCCCAAATCTCCTGGACCACAGCCTCCTTTGAGGGAGCCATCCGCTGCTGGGTGCCCCGGGGTGGCCGGTCCCCCCGAATAGCAGCCTCTCTTCCCCACGTGATGAGAGCGGCTGGCCAGCTGGGCAGGGAGGACGCTGCCGAGACCCGGGGCCGCGCAGGCCTTCAGGCAACTGTGGGCGATGGGCCTTCGCAAAGCTGCCCGAGGGCGCCCTGCAGCACGGGGTCCTGGGAGCCAGCCTCCAGGGAGAGAACCTTCCAATGCTGCCCCGGGTCTACGGTCGGTTGTCCCCGCCACACCCTCCTCCGACCTGCCCTCAGCCTCCCAGCCTTTGTCTGTCTGCCTGCCCGCCCCTGCTCGGGTCGTTGAGAATGTACAGTAGCCACCTCTGAAAAGGTGAAAGACGCAGGTGCAGTTAATCATAAAAATATATTTCATTTCAACCCAACATATCTAACATATTACGTTTCACCGTGGAATCGTATGTCAGTTATTAGCACGTTTCCACACATTCTTCTCTTCAGGCTGGGCCTTTGCACGCAGAGTACGGCTCCTGTCGGCCACGTTCCAGGAGGTCGGGGGGCGGGGGCACGTGTGGCCGTGTGACCGTGTCTGGGGGGAGGGGCCTGGGAGCACAGGAAGCTCCTGCCACGTGCCCACTGGAGCCCGGGGTCATGCTCTGGGCCCTATCTGCCACGTCGAGGCCGCGGGCTCCAAGGAAGCGCTCCTGACCGCCCCTCACACACCACATCAGGGTGCCGGGGGATGCTGAGAAGTAGGACCCCCCTGGAGGTCTGCTGCCCTCCCACCCTGGACCCGGCCTTCTGCACCTCACCTGTGGGCTGACCTGGGCCCTGAGCCCTGGAAACACCCTCCGTGGGCCTCAGTTACCCTGTTTCTTTTCAGCCTGGTCTGAGAGCTGATGCCTCTGGCAGGCTCGGTGTCTTAGTCCGTTTGGGGTCTGCTGTGAGAAAACATCAACACCATAGATCGTGGCTATAAAGGGCAGAAATGTCTCTCTCACAGTTCTGGAGGCTGGAAGTCTGAGATCAGGGTGGCAGCATGGTTGGGTTCTAGTGAGGGCCCACATCCAGGTTCTGTGTCCTCACACGGTGGGACACAGCTCTGTGCCATCCCTTTTATGAGGGCACTGATCCCATTCACCAGGGCTCCACCCTGGCGACCCAATCACCTCCCAAAGGCCTCACCTCCCTAACTGGGGTTAGGCCTCAACATACGAATTTGGGGGCCACAAGCGTTCAGGTCACAGCATCTGCGTGGCTCCCAGGTGGTCTGTAGCCACGACTCCCGGTGGGGGTAGGGCACCCCCAGGTCCAGATGCTTTCATCACAGGTACCATCTGGCGTGGGCCAGGAGCAGGGGCCCCTATGGATTCACTCACTGGGCTGTCTGCGGAAGATGGGTGACAGGTGATTTTCCTCCAGAGAAGCAAAGCAGGGAGAAAGAATTGGCGTGGGAGATCTCCTGTCACAGAGACCCGGGTCCCCCTGCAGCCCTGCATGTCACAAGCAAACACATGCACTGGAGGGAAGCTCCTTACTCTGTCCAGGCTCCTTGCCAAGCCTGCAAGACGGGCCATGAATCCTAAAGCTCTGACAGAGACGCTGCTGTCCCGGCTGCTGTCAGGGCTGGGACTCTGATTCCCAAGAGGAAGTCCAAAATGAAACAGCCTCACTAGTGAAAGGGGAGCCGCGGAGCAGAGGGCAGTTACCAGAAGCGGGAAAGCTTCGCTCTGAGCTCTTGCACCAGATGGTGTGACTCGGTGAGGGTCCCCTCCCCCGGGCAAGGCGCCCCACTCCACCTGGTGCCAGGGTGCCCACCCAGCCAGCTTTGGTGGCCCGTCCTCTAGGGTGGGTGATACAGGGCCCCACCCCCCAAGGGCAGACGTTTTTGCCTGAGAGCCAGTTAGGACAAACTGCAAGGTCGGAGAGGGGTGCATTTTTCCCTGGGAAAATGCATGCTTGCGGAAAATAAATCATTTAACAACTTAGATTCGCTACATTCCAGGATAGAGGCGAGTCGGTGAAGGGTGGGTGCAGCTTTTTACCTGGCACCGTGGAGCCGGGCCCCAGGCTCGGGGGCTGTTGGCAGGGCCGGGTCCCAGTAGAGGAGGGTGGGCCCCACGTGGCATGGAGACCCGGGGTGACCTGTCCCCAAGGCAGGGGGAGCTGGGGCCTCTCCCCTTGGGCCTCTGGAGCGGGGCCCTCCCAAGGTCCCCTCGGCCTTCTTAGGTGTGGGCTGGGGACACCTGGAGCTGGGAGAGGCTGGGAGCCAGCAGAGGCTCCATGTTCCTGAATACCCTGGGGCAGCCGCTGCCCGGAAGTGGCCGCGCTTCCCATGGAGGAGGGCGCACTGGCTGGGGCCCTTCCCAGCTAGGCGCTGGGTGGGCAAGCCTGCGGGCACAGGCCTCTGGGAGGGCCCTGGCCTGCCTGCTCTCTGCCCCGGCTTGCTCCTGCCCCGAGGGTTTTTCCTTTCCGTGCTGAAGCCTCAGAGGTGCAGGCAGGCCTTTCTGCTCACACCCTCGAGCTCTGTCTGTGTGTGTCTGTGTGTATGGGTCTCTCTGTGTCTCTGTGTGTGTGTCTGTGTGTGTATGGGTCGGTGTGTTTGTGTCTGTGTCTGTGTGTATGGGTCTCTGTGTCTGCGTGTGTCTGCGTGTGTCTGTGTCTGTCTCTGTGTGCGTCTGTGTGTGTCTGTGTCTGTGCGTGTCTGTGTGTCTGTCTCTGTGTGTGTCTGTGTGTGTCTGGGTCTCTATGCCTGTGTGTGTCTGTGTCTGTCTGTGTGTGTCTGTGTGTGTCTGTGTCTCTGTGTGTGTGTGTGTCTGTCTCTGTGTATGTCTGTGTGTGTTTGGGTTTCTGTGTCTGTGTGTGTCTGTGTATCTGTCTGTGTGTGTCTGTGTGTCTGTCTCTGTGTCTGTGTGTCTGTCTCTGTGTGTCTCTGTGTCTGTGTCTCTGTGTCTGTCTCCGTGTGTGTCTGTGTCCGTGTGTGTGTGTCTGTATGTCTGTCTCCGTGTGTGTGTGTCTGTCCCTGGGTCTCTGTGTGTGTCTGTGTGTGTATGGATCTGTGTGTCTGTGTGCGTCTGTGTGTGTGTGTCTGTGTGTCTGTCTCCGTGTGTGTCTGTGTCCGTGTGTGTGTGTCTGTATGTCTGTCTCCGTGTGTGTGTGTCTGTCCCTGGGTCTCTGTGTGTGTCTGTGTGTATGGATCTGTGTGTCTGTGTGCGTCTGTGTGTGTGTGTCTGTGTGTCTGTCTCTGTGTGTGTGTGTGTCTGTGTGTATCTGGGTCTCTGTGTGTCTGTGTGTCTCTGTCTCTGTGTGTCTGTGTGTGTGTGTCTGTCTCCATGTGTGTGTCTGTGTGTATCTGTCTCTGTGTGTCTCTGTGTGTGTGTCTGTGTGTCTGTCTCCATGTGTGTGTGTCTGTCTCTGGGTCTCTGTGTGTCTGTGTGTGTCTGCGTGTGTCTGTGTCTCTGTCTGTGTGTCTGTCTCCGTGTGTGTGTGTCTGTCTCTGGGTCTCTGTGTGTCTGTGTGTGTCTGCGTGCGTCTGTGTCTGTGTGTCCGTGTGTCTGTCTCCGCGTGTGTGCGCACACACGTCTTGTGTTCTCTGCCCCAGAGCTGGATTCTGAGGCTCTTCCTGACCGGGGTGTCTCCCGCCAGGAGGCCGAGGCTGGAGGGGCTGCCGGCTGTGCTGGGCGGTGCTGGGCCCGGTCCTTCGAGCTTCCCTGGGGTGCTGGTCTCTCAGGCCCGCCTCCTGCCCTCCTTTCTTCCTCTCAACTTTGCCCTCCCTCCCTCCCCCTCTCCTTCCTGGCAAGCGGATCGAAATCCAAACTTGTTGTGAACTTCTCCCCTGCAGTTGTCCGCTGGCCCTTCCAAGTTAAATATTACTCACGGAGATGAGAGCCCGCTGGGCAGCGCTGGCCTGGAGGTGGACCGGTCTGGAGAAGGTGCTGGGCGGAGGCCAATGCCGGGCCTGCGGCGGCTGTGGGACTGGGGATGGGGCTGGGGTGGCAGCCGGGAGCCCCACCCTTTGAAGTGGGCTGTTCCTTAACCCCTGCGCTGTGCCCAGAACAGCGGGCAGTGGGGCCCTGGGCGGGGTGGGGAGGAGCCGCCCAGGGGCTGAGAGGGGCTTGGCCTGGGCCTGGCAAGGGTCCTCCCATTGGCCGGTGGCTCCTGCCCTGTGCCAGGCTGGGGGCGGGACTGGGAACAAATGTTCCGAGAAGTAGCCTGTGTCTTTCGAATCGATTCCCCTTCTCTCGCTCTCAGTTTTCCCAGCAGCAAAGTGGAGGCACAGGGGTGCTGGGTACAGGACGTCCCTTCCTCCTCCGCTCACCCGGCAGCCGCTCCACCCCACCTGCCAGCGATGGGCTGTGGCTCTGAGGGCCTCCCAGGCCGGCTCAGAGCAGGGTTCCCCAAACCCCCATCCCCCGGGGGCAGCAAAGCTGGGTTTGCCCACACTCCTCTCACTACCTTCCCCACCCCTCTGTGTGGACCCCAGTGGGACCCAAGCGTGCCCTCGCCTTAGGGTCTTTGCACCTTCTGCGCACGCCCCTCTGCTTGGTATCCCACCCCCCTCACCCTAGTCTTTATTTATTTATTTATTTTTGGCTGCGCCGGGTCTTAGTTGCGGCACACGTGATCTCTTTAGTTGTGGCATGCAGACTCCTAGTTGCAGCACACGGGCTCTTAGTTGCGGCACACGGACTCCTAGTTGCGGCACATGGACTCTTAGTTGCGGCGTGCATGTGGGATCTTGTTCCCCGACCAGGAATCGAACCTGGCCCCCCTGCGTTGGGAGCGCAAAGCCTTACCCACTGGACCACACCCTGGTCTGTTCTTAAGAGCATATACTCCCGACTAATGTAGAACATATGGAAATTTAATTTTTCATTGTCTCCCATGAAACTGTAAGCATGAGAACAGGAATTCTTTCGTGCTTGTCACAGTTTGGCCCTTGATAAACCTGGTGGAAGAAATCAATTTCACAGTCACGCCTAGCATGGGATCTCACCCATAGGCACTCACTGCCCCTCAAGGCCTGAGCCCCCGGCCTGCGCCTGGGTCCTAGCCTGGGCAGGATGCGGTCTGGCTGACCAGAGCTCAGACCAGGGCCCCCTGTGCGGGGGTCCAAAGGGTGCAAAGAAAAGGGCGGGGCAGTGGCTGTCCCAGGAGTCTGAGCCTTACATCAAAGCCCCGAGGGAGGGAGTTCCCTGGTGGCCTCGTGGTGAGGATTGCGGCTTTCACCGCTGTGGCCTGGGTTCAATCCCTGATCTGGGATCTGAGATCCCAGAAACCACGCAGCACGGCCAAAAAAAATTAAAATAAAATAAAATATTAAAAAAAAAATCCAAGGGAGAAGGGTGGAAGGACAGAGGCACACAGAGTCCCGCCCGGGTACCTGCGGTAACGGTGGGGCGGCCACCTGACCTGTTCTGGGGCCACAGGTCTTCCATCCTTCACCTTCACGCCCCTCAGTGTGAAGCCTGCCCCCCGCCCCTCACTGTCCCACAGCTCCCAGACTCTGTGTCTCTGGTCCAGATGGAGCTTGTTGGGGTAGGTGCTTAACTGGGCAGGCCGCGTGTGCATCCCTGCCGGAGCCACCTCCACTCAGGGCCCGGGTCTGCTCCGGCCCGGGCCCTCTCCCTCGGGGCCTCCTCCAGGCCTGAGGACACAGCCTTAGGGTGGGGAGGCTCCTGGGGGAGCAGGGGAAAGGCCCACCCGTGGCCCCCAGGAAAGTGCTCTGCACAGCTTTTCGTGAACATGTCTGTGTGGGGCTCTGGAGACGGGGCCGCCCACCGGCCTGCCTCCTGTCCAGACCTGTGAGTGTGCCTGCCTGTGTCAGCCGGAGGCGAGTTGGGACTTCGTACCTGAGATGCAGCCAGGAGGGCAGGAATGTGAGCCTTGAAGCCGCCTCCCCGCGATGTTGTTTCTGGGAGCAGGGGCGGCAGCTGACGAGCTACCGAAGTGCCTTCTTTGCCCTTCCGGGTGCTGGCGGCGCAGAGCGTGGCCCCAACTCTCGGCCTGGCCCGCGCCAGCGGCCCTGACCCCCCACGACGCCCCCGCAGCCCTGCCTGCTCCCCTTCTCCTTGGCCCCAGACCCAGTGTCTGCTTTCTGGCTGGGGCTGGGGTTCATACCGTCCGTCCCAGGCCCGTCCCAGGGGAGGCACAGGCCCTGCTTAGGGGAGGGGACCCCGGCATCCCACCAGGCAAAGGTAGCCTCCGCAGGCCCAGGGGCTGGGGGCCTGGCTCTTTGGGACTCCTCCGCTGGAGGAAGAACTCCGTCTTCTGGCCGTGGCAGGGACGCGGGGCTCTCCGCGCCGAACTCGCCCGTCCTGCGAGGCCCTGCCAAGACTTCTCAGCCGTTTTGGCAAGCGTCTGGGTCCACGACAAAGCAAGTGCCCAGGAGTGGTGTGGACCTGCAGTCCTGAGTGTCCCCACCCTCGGTCTGGGCTGAGGGCAACCCTCAGGCTGGGCATTGAAGGGACAGCTGGGTAAAGTGTAGCCCAGATAGAGACACAGCCTGGTGACCGACTGCAGGACACCTCAGCCCAGCAGGAGGGACCAAGGCCCCCCAGTCCTGCAGCCAGACCAGGACCAAGGTGTGGAGCCTGAGGCCCGTGGACCACACAGCCGGGAGGGCAGTAGCCCCGGGGCCGGGCAGTGTGACAGCCTCACCCAGGGGACCGACACCCACGGGCAGCTAGCACTTAAGAGACCAGGCCACAGGGCCTCCAGCGCTCCTGCTGCCTGCACGGCCCCTGCACGGTCACCACAGGGGCCACACAGGGGCCACCGGGGCCGAGGCAGCTCCCACAGGGCAGCGGCGTGGCAGGGAGCCCGGGGCGGAGGGGCCCGGGGAAGGGCCTGGCCGGCGGGCAGCGGGCACGGGGAGGCATGGGGGCCCACGGGGGCTCAGGCGGGCGGCCCCGCGTGGCGGCAGCGGCGGGAGGCCTGGGCGGCAGGAAAGGGAAAGGTGACGTCATTGCCGCCTGGAATCTGCTGTTTGGAGGCGTCGCCATGGAGACCGGAAGGCTCAGGGTGGGTAAAAATAGCAAACCCAAGAGGGTGTAAGTTCCAAGAACGCGAGTCTCTGAAAAGAAAGGAAAACACGGTCTCGTTCGTTCTCCGTTTCTCGAGGAGGACAGAGGCCGGGGGCTGGGAGCCGGGGGAGGGGCCGCGGGGCTTCCGGCTTGGCCGCCACCCGCCGGCCCGCGGTCCCCAGGGTCCCTTCTGCCCGCCCGCCTGCCCGCCCGCCCGCCGGGAGCTTTGTCCCCAGGCAGGGCGTGGTGCACGCCGGACTCCCGGCGGGGGCGTCTGGAGTCCGCTTCCTCCGGGCGGGGCTGGCGGGAGGCGGCGCTGGGGCCACTTTCCCCCGAGGCGGGGCCCGAGCGCGGGCCACCGAGCGGCCTCGAGGGGCGGACAGCTCAGGGCCCCAAGCTTGGCCGCCGGGCCCAGAGGAGCGGGAAAGGGGCATCCCGTGGGAGAAGCTCGCGATGGGCCTGGCCCCGCCGGCCCCACGGCCGCCCCTCCCGGAGCTTCCTTCCAGGCAACGAGGGGGCCTGTCTTGCTCCTCTCCAGGCCAGGAGCCGGCTCGGCCCTCTGAAATGCCCAGCACACGCTGTCTGGACACCCCTTCAGCTGTGTCCTCTGGGGGCCCACTGCGTCCGCGTGGTACCGGGCCACAGAAATGAGGCAGGAGGTCTGAGGTCCCGGGCCCTTCTGCCCCTGGGAGGACCCCTGCAGCCTCAAGGGGCTCCTGGGCTGGTGCCCCGCTCTGGAAAGCAGGGCTGTCCTGCTGGGGCCTCCAGTGGCACTTCGCCAGGCATCCTCTGTCCTGACCTAAAGGAAATGCTGCAGCTCCTCCGGAGACACAAGTCCTGGCTGACATGTTGCTGGGATCGGGGCCCACGGATGACCCAGGTGCCCCAGACCCAGAGGGAGGCAAGCCCATCCCCATCCGTGGGACAGTGACTGGTGATGGCAGAACCCTCCTGCCCTGGGGAAATCCCTTCCTTCCTCCCCCTCACGCCTGAGCCTGGGGGTGGGGCTGCGTCTCTGCCCACAGCCCTCCCAGGGAATCTGGAAGGAGCTGCCCTCTCTTCTCTCCCACCCTTGTTCTGCGGGGTGGGGGGAGCCCCCTCCCCACGCAGGGTCGGGGGGGGGCGCCCTGGGAGCCTGGGGGTTTTGCCTCTCATGCCCAGATGCCCTTGGCTGGTGATGGCTGATGGTTGGAGAGGGAAGGGGGGAATGGAGCCCCGTGTAGGGGGAGCTCAGTCCCCCAAGAAATAGCTCAGATGCCTTATGTAATGAGTGCGCTCACTGCAGCGCCTGCCAGGAGTGACGGCAGGAGGGCGGGAGGGGCCTGCTCTGGAGGAGCGTGGCTCCGATGTTTTACGAGGAGAGAGGGGCCCAGGGCCTGTGCAGCAGGAGGGGACTGCAGAGGCTGGGGCTGGGGTCTCCTGGGGCGGCAGGGGCCAAGGAGGGAGCAGGGCCCGGGTGCCGTGGACGGGCCTGGGGTCCGGAGGCCGAGACCCACCCTACTCCTCCTGAGCCCCCAAGTCTCTCTGGGAAGCCGCATGGGGGGCCTTGGAGGGGTGGGCACCAGCTGCCCTCTGTCCTCCTTCCCTCTCCCCTTCCCGTGACGTTCACCCGGGGCGGACACTGCTCTGAGGATGGCGTCTCCATCCTTTCTTCCCTGCCGGAGGCCTGGGCCGCCGCCCCTTCGTGCCCCCTCCCCTCTGGGGTGTGCAGCGACCCCCGACCTCCTGTGCGACAGGCCGAAAGCCCAGAGCCAGCCCAGCTATCCTCTGTCTCCTGGAGATGCAGCCTCAGGCCCAGAGAGGGGAAGGGGCTCAGGGCGGCTGCAGCGGCCGTGTGGGGTGCCCCTCGGCCATAGGAGCGGCTCCCACGGCACCCGGCCCGGGGATACCTTCCCCTGCGCAGGTGGCTGGGCCCGGCGTGAGGTGCCTCGTGTCAAGAGACCTCCCTCAGACCGTCCACCAAGATTTACTGAGAGTCTGCCCACCACTCACTGCCTGGGGTCCCTGATGGGGAAGCCACAGGTCCCAGGCAAAAGGAGGCAGACCCCAGGGCCTGGGCAGGGGCTCAGGGCGGGGCAGACCCTGCTCCTAGAGAGTGTGTTTGGGGAGGCCGTGGGCCCAGAACAGGGGGATGGGGCCTGTCCTGGTGCTGTAGGGGCAAACATCCCCGGTGGGGCAGAGCAGGACGTGGGGGTCCCTCTGGATCTCAGGGTCACCGGGCTGCTGGGAGGTCGAGTGGGCGTGTTCCAAAGGCAGGCTCCCTTGTTGCTCCACCTCTCCACTGAGGTCTCTGGGGTCTGGCCCTGAGAGCCCTCACCTGTTCCCGGCCCCCCACCCCGACGGCTCATCACAGCCACCTGCCCACACCCTGCTGCGGGTGGCTGGGTCTCACCCGGGCTCCCACATCCTTACCGCACGGCGCACTGGGCAGGTCCCGGGCCACCCCGGCCTTGGTGTGCCCTGCTGTGACACGGGATGGTGACCCCGTGCCCTCAGAGCCACCTGTGCACGTGAGTGGGTCTCATGGGCCCTGGGCCCCGAAGAGGTCCTACTGTCATCACCGGCAGCTTGGGCCCCTGGAGGATGTCTTTGGAAGGTACTGGTGGGAGCTTCCTGCAGGCGAGGACCTGCCTTTCTGCCCCCATCCTGTCCCTTGTGCCCAGCTGGCGCCTCTCAGGAGCGTCTGCTGGGCAAGGGCACATTAGGGGGTCCCCGAAGGGGCCCAGCTCCCCCTCACACCCGGCTCGGCAGCCCCGCCCCTCGTCCCGGGGCCCAGGGCCACCCTATGATCGGTGGGTTGTGGCCAGCAAGGGGCACGTTCTGTCCAGAGCAGCACAGGACGCTTCGGGGCCAGGGTCCTGCGGGGGCGGGGGCGGGTCGCAGGGCAGGTGCCCACAGCATGCCCTCCAGGCTGAGGACGTGTCCCCAGAGGCAGGAGCTTGGAGCCCGGGCAGGGGGGGGCGGCTGGCGGTGGCGGCAGCCTGCGAGTCCCTCCCTCATTCCTGCTCTTTCTTCCTGCTGCTTCTGGACCTCCAGGGCTTATGCTGAGTAGGGCCGGGCGGGGTCTCCTTCCCCCCAGGGGCAGGGGCTCCAGGGCCAGCCTTGTCTCCCCGGCATAGACGTGGGCCTGAGCAACCGCCTGGCTCCTGGGACTGCCCACTGCCCTGCTCGGGCCCCCAGAGGCCAGGCGGCCTCAATGTTGCCCCACAGGGCTTCGTCCGCGGCTGAGGCTGGGCCTGCTGTGTCGGGGCGGGGGCGGGGGTCTGGCAGTGCCTCGGGGCCATGGGGTGGGCATCTGGGTGGCTCTGGTTGGCACAGGAAAGGGGCCCGCTCTTCCCTTCCCTCCAGGAAGACAAGGGCAGCTCCTGGACAGGGCCAGGACTTTGGGGCTGCTGCCCGCAGTGGGAGATGGGCAGGACTTGGGGGCCCTGGGTGAGGCAGCCAGCCCACCCTCATGGCCAGTGGCGACTCCCACGCACCATGGCCAGGTCCTCTGCTCAGCTCCCCAAGCGCCAGCTCAGCTGACCCCCACGAGGCAGGTCTGGGCTGAGTGCTGGGTGCAGGAGCCACGTGTGACCCGGCCCAGGCCTTGGTCCCCAACCACCTCAGGGGAGGTGCACACACACCCTTGGCCCCTGGATGAGTAGTCCTTATATGGGCCACGAGGCTGACCCCACAGAAGGTTCCATGAGGGAAGGGGGTCCCTCCCAGACAGAATGGTCCAGGGGAAACAACAGGGAAGGTCAACAAGACTGAAGCAGATTCTTTGGAAAACTAGAAAATGCAGGTCAGCACGAGGAAGAAATTAAAAATATTTGTAGTTCCCTCGCTTGGCAAAAACCACTTTCTTGTCTCTGACGTAGAAACTGGAGACCATAAATGTCAGCACCACACTGGCTGTGCCGATGATTGACGGCGCTCCGTCATCATTCAATTGAAAACTTTTTGGGGGCTTCCCTGGTGGCGCAGTGGTGGAGAGTCCGCCTGCCGATGCAGGGGACGTGGGTTCGTGCCCCGGTCCGGGAAGATCCCACATGCCGCAGGGCGGCTGGGCCCGTGAGCCGTGGCCGCTGAGCCTGCGCGTCCGGAGCCTGTGCTCTGCGACGGGAGAGGCCACAGCAGTGAGAAGCCCATGTACCGGAAAAAAAAAAAAAAAAAAAAAAAAAAAACAACTTCTTGGGACTTCCCTGGCAGTCCAGCCATTAAGACTCTGCACTTCCACTGCAGGGCCACGGGTTCGATCCCTGGTCCGGGAACTAAGATCCCACATGCCATGCAGTGCGGCAAAATAAACTTTTCGTGATTCCCATTTTATTCCTTCTTTAACTGATGACTTATTCAAACTGTGTTCTTTAATGTCCCAAACTGTGGCATTTGGGGGGGGGCGGAATGTGAGTTCGTCTTTTTGTTGCTCCTTATTTTTAGTTTAGAGTTATGATTCGTTCGTTTTAATTCTTACCAAAGAAAGATACATAGATGAAAGAAACGAAAAGAACCCAAAGGGTTAAGACTCTTTGGACAAGTCTGGTGGTCACTAAGCCACCTCCGTCCGCCCCCGGGTCCAGTGGCCTGGCCTCGGCCTCTCCCAATTCTTTCAGCCGTTTCTTGTCTCACCTTTCTCCATTTTTCTAAATTGTGTTCTCTTGCCGCTTCTCTCTTCGCTTACGGGTTTTGGACATTGTGAGATGGAGTAGCAATGGCCCAGCACCTCTGCCCTCACCTGACTTTCTCTTTTCTCTTCCTAAATGACCTGAGTTGTTGTTTACACTATTATAACTATGTCAACACTGTTCACTGCTAAGTCAAGTGGTGAACTCTGCTTAGGTTTTCTCTTTGTCTTTCCTGGAGTTAATATTTGCTTTGCTTTCTTTTTCATCTGCTGAGTTTGTTCCTATAGCTAATGTCTCCTACCTCATCCAGGAGGCTCTCCAGTTTTGAATCTTGTCAGATACATCCTATATTCCATCAGATCCTCGTTTCCCTGTCACCCTCTGCCCTCTTGTCCTATCCTGGGCTGGTTGCTTTCTGGGCTCCTCCTCCAGGCTGGTGGGCAGAGTCTCTACGTCCCCTCCATGGACCAGACATCCCCTTCTCAGCCTGTATGGTCATGGTGGAAGCCTGGCTCCAGCTCCCGTTTGAGAAATGGCCTGTGGCCTCAACTCCTTCCCACCGTGGCCTTAACTCCCTGACCTTAGTGGCGTGAGGCCAACTCCAAGCCCCGTGTAGGCTGCTTGGTCTCCACCCTGCTCACCCCTGGGCCTTGCCTTCCGCCTTGTCTCCAGCTCTGCGGAGCTCCCTCCCTTCTGAATTTTCACATTTGTACATTTAAAGAGCGACCTGTATTCCCTGGCTTGTGACCGTGTTGGACCAGGAAGCGGGTCCAGCTCCTCCGCCATCTTGGCCGGAGTCGCAGCAGACACTCGTGGGGTTCTGCCTGTACCCCCCAGGCCTGACCTGCCTTGCCCAGCGGTAGGGCTTTCAGCGGCCCCAGGCTGGAGCCCGCTCCACTAGGCAGCTCAGGCTCACGAGGCTGCACAAAGAATCCATGCCTCCTCCCCGTGACATTCTTAAAAATAAACTTTGTGTTTTCTAACAATCTCAAGCTTACAGAGAAGTTAGAAGTTGCAAGAATGGTACAGGAACACCACCCCTCACGCCCCACAAACCATTTGAGAGTGAATTGCTGACGTGGGGCTCTATCCCTCACACCCCACAGCGCCAAGTCCCAGGTAGGGCTGCTGCCCTCTGAGCCTCAGGCCACGTCCGAGGCTTTCTGGTCCCTCCAGTAACATCGTTTCTAGTAACGAGATCCAGCCAGGGACCACATGTTGCCCTGAGCCGTCGTATCTTTCGTCTCCATCAGTCCGGAATATTCCTCAGCCTTTCCCTGACTGTCAGGAGCCTGACACCTTCGAAGGTTCCAGGCCCGTCTTTCTGTACAAAGTCCCTCTGTGTGGGTGTCGGAGGTCTCGTCACGGTCAGGTGCAGGTTATGCCTCTTTGGCAGGAGAGTCACAGAAGAGAGCAAGCATCCCACCCTGTCAGATGGTGCAGGGTTACGATTGATCTGATGACCGCTGGTGTCCACGGATGGCTCGGTTTGGGTGGTACTTGACAGGGTCCCCCGGGAACTCACTGTTCTTCCTTTCACAGTTGACGGGAGCCTTGTGGGGAAGAGCTGTAAAACCATGCAAATAGCCCATTTCTCATCAAACTTTCAAGTTACAAATACATTTTATTTTAATAAATATTTAAATACGCATGGCCCTGTGGTCTAATACTTTACTTCACGGTTATAATCCACGGCCATCACGATGGTCTCCGACTTGCCATTGGGGGCCCTTCGAGCCAGCTACGCGGCCTTTCAGTGTGTCCCTGTTATGCTCTGGGCTCTCCTACTTCCCCACACAGTAAGATGTTCCAGACTCGTCCTGTACTCTCTCTGCCCAAGCCCTACGACTAGCCATTTCTCCAAAGGACCCTGCTTCCTTTTAGTGGAAGATGGCATTTAGAAGCCAAGACACAGGTTCTCGGGGTGCTTGCTGCTGTTGGGGTGTCATTCCTCTAAGGGCCTCTCACTGCATTTATTTATCTCTTTCCAAACGTCTTTATTGGAGTATAATTGCTTCACGATGGTGTGTTAGTTTCTGCTTTACAACAGAGTGAATCAGCTATACGTATCCAGATATCCTCGTACCTTTCCATTTTTTAATTCCCATCTCTAACAGCGAGAGACCTGAAATGTCACCAGTAATTTGTTTCCTTATTTGCTCAATCCCATATGTAATCAATCTCCCTGCTCCAGTGGATGTCCCCTCCCCTCCTTGGGCTCTGACCTCAATCAGGACGGCCCCCGGGGATGGCTCTGCACCCCAGGATCCAGTTCCAGGAGCCTGGGGTGACAGGCTGGTAACACACTCGGGTGTCCTGGCTTCCCTCCCTCCCTCCCTTCCTCCCACCCTGATTTGTGTGTCCTGGAAACACCTCCCAAACACATATTTTCACTCAAATCTTTGTCTCGGGGTCTGCTTTTGGTGGAACTCAAAATAACATAAAAGTCTTTTCTAAATTTTTATCAAGCTCATGTTACTTGAGTAATTTTTTTTTTCAAACTTAAAGTTTTAAAACAGTATCTCAGCACTTTCCTGATGATGGTAGTTTGTACTTGTCTGAGACCAGGTGTTTTCCTCCCATGGAGCAGGGAGGAGGGAACAGGTGGGACCAAGGAGGGCAGAGCTGTCTGTCGGGGTCACTGTCAGGACCTGCGGATCTGAGCCTCCTGGTCCGCTTGCCCAGCTGGGCCTCTGAGCTGCCCCTGAGGCCAGGGGCAGCTCGTCACTGCCAGCACCCTCTTCTCTCAGGTCTCGGGGTGCTGCTGGCTGCAAAGCCCACCCCCAGGTCCTCAATAATCTCGATCCCTTACGAGCAGTTTGCCGATCCTTGGCCTCCTTGGCCCCAGGACACGGAAGCACACGGGGCAGAATTTGGTCTCCTTCGCCACTGGTCCCAGAGCCTGGCTTGTGCCCACAGGGGTACGAGCTCCACAAATGTGTATTTATCTCGCAAGTGAACACGCACACGACCAGCTGCCCATACCCGTCAGTGCGGCAAGGGCTGGAGAGTGAGCTGGGCGGGCCTGGTGCAGCAGGTTCCTGCCCCTGCCCCCCAACGTGGCTGTGCCCGTGGCCTGGACCCTCCACCTCACAGTGTGGTGCGTGGCCTGTGGCAGGGGTCAGTGGGGGGGAGCAGGCCACTGGCCAGGGCAGCTGCTGCAGTGAGTTGAAAGGAGGAAGGCCAGACACTGGGGGCCCCCAACTGGGCTCATGGAGAAGACAGGGCCTGGCTGACTCTCTCTAGGTACAGTCGTCCTGGCCCTCGGTGGGTAGGATGGCCTCTGCTGCTCCAGAAACTCCAACGTCTTTCAGGGAAGGAGACCTCAAAGTCCACCGAGGCAGAGAAGTTTTAGCGACCAGTCCAGGCCCTCCCTGAATCTCAGGGCCCTTCACCCCTCACCTGTCCCCCACCCTACACCCACCCACTTCGGCTTCAATCTGGGTTCTGAATCTCTGGGAGTGTTGGTCCTTCCACCTGGCCCCTTCCCAAGACCCCTTCCTGGAGCCCTGCAAAGCCAGAGGACAGGGGGTGGGCGGGGTGGGGGGACACTGGGAGGCAGGCACTACCTGTCCAGGGGGCCTTAGGCTCAGGGCTCTCCCGGGAGTGCCCACTTCGCCGAACGAGGAGGAATTGTGCGTTTGGCTGGAAACCCTCCCTGGCCAGCCCTCTGGTGCTCCAACATCTCCTTTCAACTACAGGTTGCCTGACTGTATGGGAGTCAAAGCCACGTGGAAGGAACGGACTCAGGTACCACAGAAATTTTTTTGGTCCAAATGGGACCAAGAAAACAGCCTCCGAAAGCAAAGAAGTCCCTTTTTTTTGTTTTGTAAGGATCCCTTTCCTAGTTGTCCTGTGCCAGCACCCGTAGAAAAACCTCGCGTTGGGGGCACTGGAGTGAAGAGTGGAAGACACAGCCCCCAGGGCGCAGGCGAGGGTGGGAGAGGGTTCACGTCCCTGGCGGGGAGTGGTCAGGCCTTCAGACATTCGGCACTGCACCCTGAGTCTCAGGCCTCCCTTGAGATCCTGCAGCCATGCATGTGTGGGGTCATCTGCCCATCCTAGCTGCATCTCCAGACACCTGCCCGTGCCTGAGGGGCGACAGAGGCCTGCAGAGACACCGGGTCGGCCCCCCCGGGGGCAGACACAACCCTGGGGAGTGCTGGTTTGGGGCCAGTTCCAGCTTCCACTGGGGAGGCAGGAGCAATAGGTAACAAGCTGAAGGTCACACAGGCTGAAGTGGACATGGCCCTCTCGCCTCTGCCCAGCACTCTGCCCCCGCCCATGTGTCCCCCAGTGCCCAGGACAGCTTGGGTGCCCTTGTCCTGTGGAGGAAAAGATGCCACTGCCCAGCTTGGCTGGACCGTCCTTCTGCCCTTGGCTTGAGCACCACCAGAATCGTCCTACTGATCTCAAGTCCCCACCCCCAGGCCTCTGCAGGACGCTGATTCCTCTGGGGGCCGCCTGGCCGGCCTGTCCAACTTCAGGCCCCGTTCTCGTCCCACCCAGCACTTTCTGGTTTGTCTCTCCCTCGTGATAGAGCCACGACAGACAGCGGGGTCTCCCACTGGCCATGCCCTGGGTGCCCTGCAGATGTATAAATGGCTCTCTGGGCCCGGGGGCTATAGGGTAAGGGTCGTGCCAGCTTGCCGGGGGCAGGAAGGAGCCAGGTTCCTGCAGACCCACCCTGGGCCTGGGCCTGGCGGCGACCTGGATGCAAGCCCTGCCCTGGAACTGGTGGGAGGCCCAGCGGCTGGCTGTGTGTGGGGACCACCTTGCAGGGTCATGGGGTGGCCGGCCCTGCGGCCAGTCATCCCTTGGGGGTGTTGTGTCGCGCCTGCATCGCTCGGGGGTCCCCAGAACAGGCTGCATGATGCCTGTGTCCCGTGTGGGGTCTCCGAGGTGCTGCAATCCCAACGTGTGTAGTAACCCACATCGTGCTGCTCGGTGTCCCTGTCCTATGTGGGACGTGGATCGTCTGGCCCGGCGTCCCCGTTGCCTGCGTGGGGACCCCGGGGGGGAGGTGGGCGGTGGAGGGTGTGCCGCCCCGTCCCGTCCGCCGCTCAGCTGCTCTGCGGTTGTAGTGGGGACCTTGTGTGGGTTTCTGGGCTCTGGCGGCGATGCGGCGGCGGGTCGGGCGCCTTCGCAGCCTCGCAGGAAGCTGCCGCCACCGGATGGGGGACCCGGGGCGCAGCCGCCGCCCCCGCCCCCGCCGAGTGGCCTTCCGGCGGGCGGGCCCGAACGGAGCCGAACGGGGCTGAGTCCCGGACGGGCGGGGCCGAGCGGAGCCGAGCGGAGCCGAGCGGAGCCGAGTAGCGGCCGGGCGTGCCCGAGCGCAGCCGAGCGGGCCCGAGTCCCGGGCCGGCGGGCGGGCCCAAGCACGGCCGAGTGCGGCGGAGCGCCGAGCGCGGGCGGGGGGAGCGCGCGTTCCTGGAAGAGCCGGACCGGGGGGCGGGCGCATTCCTGGCCGGCGCTCGGCTGAGGCGGGCGCGCGGCCCCAGACGACGCGCGGGGCGGGGCGGCGGCGCGGGGCGGGGCGGGGCGCGGGGCGGGGCGGCGGCGTGAGCTCAGCGCCCGGCGCTCAGTCCGAGCTGGAGCGAGCCGCCGGGAGGATGTACGCCGAGCCCCGCGCCGCCGCCGCCGCCGCGGTCTGAGGCCGCCCCACAGGCGCTCCGCCGTCCCGGAAGCCGCGCGCGCGCGCGCGCGAGCGGGCGGGCAGGCCGCGGAGCCGGGCGCGGGCGGCGGGGTGGGCGCGGGCCGGGCCGGGAGGCCGGCGGCGGGCGCGACGCGGCCGGCCAGCGCCGCCGGGACGAGCCGGGCGGGCGCCGCGCGGTGGGAGGAGCGGGGCGGCGGCGGCGGCGCGCCGCGCGAGGACGGCCCGGCGGGCCCCGCGCCCGCGCCCCCGCTCCTCCCGGGCCCCTCGGCCTCGGTCGCCGCGGCGATTCGCGCCTCGCGGCGCCGGCACCTGCCCGCGCGCCCCCCGCGAGCCCCGGGCCCGCGAGCGTTGGCGTTGGCGTTGGCGGCGCGCGCTGGGGCATGCCCCGCGCCTAGGGCCCGGGGGGCGCGCGGGGGGCGCGCGGGGGGCCCGGGCGGCGGCGGCGGCGGGCGCGGCGCGGGGCGCGTGGATGTGGCGCCGGGCCCGGGCGGCGGCGGGCTCCAGCGGCGGGACCCCTTCGCCCCGCCCGCCTTCCCGTTCCCTCCGCCGGGCGAGGCCGAGGCCGCGGCCGTGATCGGCCGGGAGCCGGCGGCGGGGGGAGGCCGGGGCCGGGGCCGGGGGCGCCGCCGGGGCGCGCGGGGCAGCGGCGGGGGCCGCGGGGGCCCGGGCGCGCGGGAGCGGGAGCGGCCTGGGGAGCCGGAGCGCACCATGGAGGCGGCGGCGGGTGGCCGCGGCGGCTTCCAGCCGCACCCGGGGCTGCAGAAGACGCTGGAGCAGTTCCACCTGAGCTCCATGAGCTCGCTGGGCGGCCCGGCCGCCTTCTCGGCGCGCTGGGCGCAGGAGGCCTACAAGAAGGAGAGCTCCAAGGAGGCGGGCGCGGCTGCGGTGCCGGCGCCGGTGCCCGCGGCTGCCGAGCCGCCGCCGGTGCTGCACCTGCCCGCCATCCAGCCGCCGCCGCCCGTGCTGCCCGGGCCCTTCTTCATGCCGTCCGACCGCTCCACAGAGCGCTGCGAGACCGTGCTGGAGGGCGAGACCATCTCGTGCTTCGTGGTGGGCGGCGAGAAGCGCCTCTGTCTGCCGCAGATCCTCAACTCGGTGCTGCGCGACTTCTCGCTGCAGCAGATCAACTCGGTGTGCGACGAGCTGCACATCTACTGCTCGCGCTGCACGGCCGACCAGCTGGAGATCCTCAAAGTCATGGGCATCCTGCCCTTCTCGGCGCCCTCGTGCGGGCTCATCACCAAGACGGACGCTGAGCGCCTGTGCAACGCGCTGCTGTACGGCGGCGCCTACCCGCCGCCCTGCAAGAAGGAGCTGGCGGCCAGCCTGGCGCTGGGCCTGGAGCTCAGCGAGCGCAGCGTGCGCGTGTACCACGAGTGCTTCGGCAAGTGCAAGGGGCTGCTGGTGCCCGAGCTCTACAACAGCCCGAGCGCCGCCTGCATCCAGTGCCTCGACTGCCGCCTCATGTACCCACCGCACAAGTTCGTGGTGCACTCGCACAAGGCCCTGGAGAACCGGACCTGCCACTGGGGCTTCGACTCGGCTAACTGGCGGGCCTACATCCTGCTCAGCCAGGACTACACGGGCAAGGAGGAGCAGGCGCGCCTCGGCCGCTGTCTGGACGACGTCAAGGAGAAGTTCGACTACGGCAACAAGTACAAGCGGCGGGTGCCCCGGGTGAGTGTCCCGCGCCACGGCCGGGCCCGGGGAGTGAGTAGGAGGGCGGGCTGCGGAGAGGGTGGGGGTTCCTCCTGGGTCAGGGGCTCTGCCTCCCCTACACGTCTCAGGGTTTGGTTTGGTTTTAAGGAAATGTGGGGTGGCGTTGGCGTCCCCGTAGATGGCCATGTATCTGGGAGGAAGGTCCTCCCGTCCGACTCCTAGGACAAGCCGCTTGCCTGGTTGGGGGCCTCGAGGGCTGGCCAGGGTGGGTGAAGCCTTCCTTCAGGCCCATAGCCGGTGCCCAGCTGGGCCGGGAGGGGCAGGCTTCAGACCTCGGACTCTTCTGCCCTGAGTCCCGGGAAGTTTGATCCCGGCCGTGTCCAGGCTGGAGCCGGGAGCCCGGGCCTTCCTGGGGCCCAAGGAGGTGTCCAGGCCGAGTTGGCGGAAGGGACCTGCCCTGGCCCTAACGCTCCCGGGCTGGCACACAGAGGGGCGCCTGCCCCTGTGTCCTAGCAGGCAGAACTTGGCCGGGCAGGGCCTGTTTGTGCCTTGAAGGTTTGGGAGACAGACACTAAACCGAAGCCAGGTGTTCGGGCCGTGGTGGCAGGGGGCCGAGACTCGGTGACTCCAGCTCTGTGTGTCTGCCCTGGCCTGCCAGGGAGTGAATCCCAGAGTCCCCCGTGCGGGGGCGAGGGCCCCTTGGCACTGGGCTCGGGGACTGGTCGGCGGGCACCCGGGGCCCCGAGTGTCAGGGTAGCCGCCGGCCTGCGATTTGTTTTGGATGTGCGCGTTTCCTTCTCTCCTTCCCTCTGAAACGCTGAAGGGCGCCGCGGGGAAGGGCCGCTGGCCTCGTCCCTGTCGTTTGCCAGACGGAGGATCTGTGTGATCCAGCCTGGCAGCTCCCGGGCCACTCGACGCCGAAGCCATTCAGTGGGGTCCACGCTAACTTTCTGTGACCTCTCCCCCCTCTCCCCGCGTATTTGTAACTTTTCTTTTAAATATCCGGGCTTATTAAGTTGCACGCACAGAATGCTGCATCGGCTCAGCTATTCTTGGGAGGCCTAATTAATTCAGCTATTGCATCAAACTTTTTTTTTTCCAAATCTGTGAATAGATGCTCCCGCCCGGTTTTCTCTGGGCGCCCCTCCAGCGGAGTGTCAGAGTCTCAGGGAGCGGAGGAGGGGAGGGGAAGTGAGGGCCTGTCGCCTGCGCTCAGAGGGGGCCACCGTGTGCGTTTGTGGATTTGTGGTGTTTCTGCCCTTGGCTAGGCTGGCGCCCAGGTGGCAGCTGTCTGCAGACTATGGGGCTGGGATTGGGCGGGAGGGACAGTCTGAGTGGGCAGCGCTGGTGGGGGAGTATGCTGTTGGGAACGGCCGGCGGCAGATCCCAGCAGGCTGGCCGGGCCCTTCGTTTTAGACTGGGAGCTGGCTCTGGGTGGCGTGGTGGGCGCTCCCTGCGCACTGGGGGCCTTTCTGTTTGGGGTGCCCGCCCCCTCGACAGCCGTCGTGGCCCAAGGGAGCCCCGTGTGCAAGGTAGTGGTGGGTTCTGGCCGACTGGGGAAGCTCGTGGTGGGTCACTTACCCCAGGGTGGAATGCAGAGGGGCTTGTCTCACAGGGTGTGTGTCTGTGTCTGTGTCCGAATCTGGGCCGTGTATGTTTGTGGCTGTCTTCCTGGGGTGGGCTCTTTGTTGCAGCTGCAGGCCCGGGCCTCAGCCCTCTTGCAGCAGGCTCTGCTCTTCTGGACATGGGTGTCCGTAGGCTCAGCTTGTGGGCCCAGGGACTGCCAGGTGAGAAGGCAGGACCGTCCCCTGAGCCACAGTCCCAGAGAAGAGGTCAGAGGGGGCTTTCGTGCCTGGTGATTTCAACAGACGGTCAGCACCACTCTGTCTCCTCCTGTGCTCCCCCCAGCGCCGCTCAGAAAGCTCATTCACCGGTTAAAACACTCTCCCCAGTGGTGACGAAGACGTGGTCGCTGTAAGTGGTTGTGGGGCCCCAGGCCGAAGTGTCAGCGCGGCCTATCCTCGCAGTGGTGGTATGGGCCGGCGGTCCGGTGTCCCTCCTTCTGGGCCTCGGCCGTGTGGCTGGCTGGCCGCTCACACGCTTCTGTGCCTTCCTGCCACTCCTGCACCTCGGGGGCCACTCCTCCCGCCGGCCTCGCCGCCTGTCCTGTTCCCGGGACTCTGCTCACTGCCTTCTCTCTGTGACTGTGCGGTTGGGAATTCTGGGGTGCGTGGTCCTTTCCAGCAGTCGCCAGCACAGCCTGTCTACATGCCAGGGACACCCCACCCGTGAGAAGGGGGGGTCTGAGCCTCAGGATCGGGGGGACCCATGGCTGCCCAGACCCTGCTTGTTCTGGAAGAAGCTGCCTGGGAAGACCCCCTCCCGGCGCCCTGCCCGCCTCTGTTCACCCCTCCCACTCCCTGCTCGACAAATTATTCACGGGTTGTGTTTTGATTTCTTCACTTTTCTCGTAGTTTATTTTAATGTTTTTGATCTCCCAAGGCTGAGGGCAGAGAGGACCAAAGAGTGTGCTGGCACCACTCTTTGTGGGGGCCTTGGGTGCCGGGGCCATGAAGTGAGCCGAAGCGTGTTCCAGGTGCTGGGGGCCTAGGGGTCGCCCGGGTCTCCTGCCAAACGGAGGCCGGTGTCCTCTGCCGTCAGCAGTGGGCAGGGGCCAGGGACTCTTGTGGGGTGCTGGTGCCCAATGGCCTTCGCTTGCCCTGCTGTGCCTGCGGCCTGACCACGGTGGGGCGGCAGTCCCAGCGTGGGACCGAGTGGGGGGGGCGGGGCTCCCGCCTGAGTTGGAAATCCTTGAAGGTGGCACGTCCATGTGTGCCAGCCGGGGCCCTCCTCAGTGATGCCCCCCACGCCACGGGGGCCCCAAAGGATGTGCTCTCGGCCGTCCCACGGCTGTCGGGGCTGCCGGGGCCCCGGCTGCTGTCCTTGGTGTCCCGCGCTGGGCGGGTCAGAACGTGGAGCCCCATGGGGCTGCTCCCATGTCCTCGCCCTGTCCTTCGCTCCGTTCCTCACTAGCTGCCTGACCTTGCGCAAGTTTGCCTCAGTTTCCTCACTTGTGAAAGAGGGGGACTGTAGTAAGTAGCGGCCATTGGCAGTGTTTTTTGGGGGGTGTTTAAGTGATGAGGTCATAGGCGGGGCGAGGACGTGTCCTTTTGCTGCTGGGAATGTGTGGCGAGGAGATGGGGGCCTCAGAGCCTTCCCACGGTCCCCTCCCCTTTTCTTCTGCCCAGTCGGCTCTGTCCTTATCTGATGGCGTTTGAACCAAACCGGACTGGTGTTTTAACGGTACGGCTGCTATCGGTCATGGCGGGACGCTGGTGCTGCCAGCCTGGCTGCTGCCTGGGACGCACCCCTCGTTCCGCGGGAGGGCTCCTCGCGGCCGAGCAGGCGGTGGGGCGGGGGTGTGCTGTCTCCCCAGGCTGGAGCCTGGCCGGTCCTTGTGTGGTTAAGAAACAGGCTCCTGGGAACTGCTGTGCCTTCGGAGGGTCCCGCTTCTCAGACTGGAGACCGGGGTTGGTGTCGCTCGCTGGCCTCTGTCCTTCAGACGCTGAGTCCTCGCGGGAGTCTTCTTTGTCGAATTGCCTGCACACCAGGGGCTCGTGGGCCGATGGTCGCCGTGGTGTGTGGTGTGAGCGTCCACGGTGCGGTCTGTCTAAATTCCTAGCGCTGGAGCAGTTTCCCTGCGTCACCTGATGACGGCTCTCTAGTCAGAGAGCAGTGTTTCCTCAAAGTAGAGACCCGGCCGGGCTGTTGGCGTGGAGGAGTGCTGAGTCTCTTGGTGTCTGTTGCGGACCGGCTGTGGCTGTGGTGGAGGGAGAGCTGGGCCTCTCAGCGTGTTGTGCATTCAAGCCGAAATGGCCACGGGAGGGCATGGAATCAGGAACGTGCGACAGACTGGAAGGGACTCTGGCCAGCATGCCTTTCCCGGCACTCCCTCTTTCGTGGGGGGCTGTGCTCACCGGACGCCGTCAGGTTTGGCCCTAGATGTCGAGGTTTGGCTGTCCTGTTTTTTCTTTAAGATATTTATTTCTTTACCTGTGTCTCTATCTGTTTATCTATCTATCTGTTTTTCTCGGCTGTGCCGGGTCTTAGTTGCGGCATGCGTGCGGGAGCTAGTTCCCCGACCAGGGATCGAACCTGGGCCGCCTGCATTGGGAGTGGGTATCGTAGCCCCTGGGCTGCCGGGGAAGTCCCTCGGCTGTCCCTCTGTCCGCTTGTTTTGCTCGAGGTTTCCATGGGGCTCCGTGGTGATTCCCTGGCTTTGGACGCTCAGCTGAGAAGGCGGGGTGCCGTCGGGCGATGATGCGAGGCCAGGCTCCCGGACGGGCCCCGCCCCTTGTGCAGGAGGACAGGGTCTGCGGGTCGGTCTGGTCCTCAGCGCGAAGGCCCCAGAGTGAGGCCGGGGCCTTGTCAGAAGGGAACAGCAGCTTGAGGAGCCTCTGGTTGCTGCCCTGAGCCCTGTGGTCAGCCGTGTGTGAGGGAGGGAAGGCGTGGGGGGCTGGCCCTCAGTCTCTGTGCGGTGAGCGGGCCACGTCTGCCCGTCTTCAGCCATCCTGCCGATGTCCAGGATGTCTCCTTGGAGCTGGGCGGGGCCCTCGTCTCTCTGGGGGCAGCAGGGTCCTTGAGTGGCCCTCGCCTCTGACCCTCCTGCCCCCCGGGACCCCTCAGTCGGCGCGGGGCTTCGAGAGCAGGGCCAGTGGCTCCCACGCTTCGTTGCAGCGCGTCTGGGTACCGTCTGTCTGAGATGCCAGGCGAGGCCCACGAGGAAGTCTGGGGAGGGTGACCGCCGGGCGCAGGGAGGGCCTGGGGGAGGTGGTGCTTCCGGGCCCCGCGCCCCGGCTGTCTGGCGGGAGGTGTCCGTGGCCGGCGGCCGGACTCTCTGTGGCCCGGAGACTGTTACACAAGCAGCAATAATGTGTCTCTTTCTAAGGATTGCGAAAGTTGGGGAGGATTTCTCCACTGGAAGAATTATGCAAGTTTCAACTGAAATGTTTTTTAGAAGTTTCTTTGTTTTGAGTTAAAATACAGAGGCTGAATTATTTCCTTAAGATCTGTGAGGGCTGCGGGAGAGGGAGAAGGCTCCATTCCTCCGAGGGCCCTTCCTTCCCTCCTGCCCACTGGTCATGGGGCGATGGGGCGAGTCCAGGGGGGCTGGGCCCTGAGATTGCGGGGCGGGGGCTCCGGGCCACACGCATCCGTGGGTTAACGAGGGCCGATCCGAGCCTCAGAGAAGGGACGGGAAGTCGTTTCCGGGAGTGTGGGGCCCACGCGGTGGGGTCTGAAGCTGGTTTTGGTCGGAGTTGGGTTAGCACTGCGAACGGTGTCCGTGTGTCCGTGTGAGTGGAGTGGGGCAGGCGGGGCCTTGGGCTGCATGTGTGTCCACGGTGTGACCTGTGCCAGCGTGGCCCGGGCCCCCACGCAGCCCCAGGGCAGGGGGGGAGCAGACCACAGCTCTGATGCTGCCGTCTGTGAACGCAGGGCTGGCTTCTAGAAGCCCCTGCTTCAGCGCAGTGGGACGGCCGGGGGAGCAGACAGGACGCTGTCGGGTATTTGGCCTTTGCGTCTCCTCTGATTTTACATTTTTGATTTAGAAAGACTCAAAGAACACTGCGACTTCTTGATTTTGCAGCTACAGATCATTCAGGAAGTTGGCGTGGCTCTGTGGGCCGCGCAGCCCGCAGCGGTCAGGCCTGCCCCGCGGTCTGGGCTCTCCGGGGAGCCCTTGTTGCGGCCGGCTCTGGGGTTGTGTGTTTGTGGTTGTGTTGTCGGCTTCATGGGGGGGAGGGGGTGTTGGTCTCGGCTGGGTCCCCAGTTCCGGGCCTGGAATAAATACTCATTGAATGACTCATAGAGGCATGAAATCACTAATCGTCAAGGTTTACTGGCAGCTTGGCTGTCGATGGCTAGAAAAGGAGAGCGCGGGGAGCTTTCCCGGGAGTGGACAGAGCTGTCCTGTAGGTGTCGGGCGTCCTCGCCCTGCTTCACGCTTGCTTGGGTCTGCATGGGGGGTTCGAGGGACGCTCTCCCTGGACAGGCCTCGTGTGGCGTCGGCCCCGACGTGGCTTCCGCTGGGATGCTGGTGGGCTACTTCGAAAGGAACATCTCTTGTTGAAAGTAGGCTCCCCGCGACGTGGCCAGCAGCATGGAACTGGGTTGAATGTCAGGACTGTAGGTGGGGGCGATGGATGCGTTTTGGGGTCAGCCACTGGATGTCAGGTGGTCCTGTGTGCCCGCGCTGGCCTCCCTCAGCCCCTGAGGAGCTGTTGGCCACGTCGCCACAGGAGCCAGGTGGTTGTGATTGGTGCCTGGGGACCTGCCCCAAACCTGGGCCTGGCGGCACAGTCTTCTCCGCACCCCACTCTTCCCAGCTGGGCAGGGGCGCCCCCGTGCCTCTCCTGCACCACGTAGCGTGTTCCGGGAGGGCCGAGGGTCTGTCCCGCTTCGTGTGCAGGAAACCACCCCAGCACGGGAGCCCACCTCCACATCCATGGGCCGTCCCAGCCACACCCGCTGCCAACAGCCAAGCGGGCCCCGAGCCCTGTGGAGGCCGGCGGCCCACCTGGCTCTGAGGCTGGGGGTATCTGGACGGCCTGCGGGGCTGTGACTGGGCCTGTGAGTGGCCTGCTTTCTGGGTCCACGTCTGTCCTCTGACACCTCAGGGTTCTTTCATGTTGCCGTGGCCCTGGTTCACGGCTCAGGCCCGGCGGGTGGGCGAGGCATCCACGTGGCAGCGGCAGTGGCCGCGTGTGCTGCCTTCACACCCGACCTCCTCGCTCTCCGGGGTTGCGGCCGTGCTTGCGGTTCCTCCGGCCCGTCCTCGTGGGCGCGTCCCTGTTTGCCTGGCGTTCTCCTCCTGGATCAACTCACTGCTGCCCTTCCACCCTTGGAACAAAGGGGCCGTTGGGCCCGCAGAGCCCCTCTCACCCTGCGTGCGGCTGGGGTGCCTCCCACGGGGACCCACGGGTCCAGCCGTGGACGGCAAGGCGCACAGTCTTCACGTGGACCCGCCGGGCGCGGGCCGGGCCCTAGAGACGGTGGGGCCTCGGTGCCTGGGTGCTTCGTGTTCCAGCCGCTGCGAGTGAGGCTGGGATGGGAGGTGGGTGGAGGCGGGTGTGGTTGTCTGACTCCAAGACGTCGCCCCCTGCGGGGCGGGTGCTTCGTGAGCCCCTGGCGGAGTTGGGGCAGATGGGGCAGGGGGGCCGCCGTGCTGCCCCTGGAGGAGGGGCAGGTGCATGTGTCCCATGGGTAGTTCTGGAATCCCCTGGCCCCTCCCCACCGGAGGTCAAGGCAAGGTAGAGGTGCTGGGCTGCAAGGGGGGAGCCTTGGGGGCGGGGGGTCTCTGCTGGCCTCGACTTCCTTCTCCACCTGGGGTGGGGACCCCAGGCCTGGCGTGAAGCCCCGGGGGTCCCAGCCCTGCCCTCCCTGGTCTCGCCTGGGGCTGCTGGCTCCCCTCACACCTGCCGCCTCCCGCTTCCTGGCGTTCCAACCACGTAGCCCAAACCGTTAAAAAAATTATACTCCCAAGTTGAATGATATGCAAATGTAGTCAATTAAGCGAGGGGATTTTAATTAGCAGTTTAAGTTCATGTGTGAAGTGCCTAGCCTTAATTACTTGACAGTTTTGTTGTAAATTTGCTAAGTTTTTTTTTGCAGAACTATCAAAACTGTGATTTTTTTTTAACATCCTTGTATGTAATAAGTGTCGCCTAGCTTGCCTGACCCTAGTGGGTCTTTTCTGCATTTATAAAGCTCTTTAGGCTGTGAGACCAAGGTGGGCCCTGGGCTGGCCCCGCGTCACTCCAGGAGGTAAGCTGTGCTCCGCGTGGCCTGAGCGGCCGTGCGGGGTCCTGGGCTCCCTGGTGGGGGACGCTCAGGACCCTCCTCCCAGCCGGGGTCCGGCCACCTGCAGCGGAGCTGGGGCTGGGCCATGTGCCGACGGGTGCGACTGCAGAGGACCGAGAATGCGGCCCCCGCCCTGCCCGGCGCTGGCACCCCTGCGGGCTGGGTCCCCGGCATCCCTGCCTGCCGTGAGGGCCCACGGATTCCGAATCGCGCTCCTTCCCCACGGCGAGGAAGAAGGCCTCCACTCCTGCCGCCCCCCACTGAGCCAACAGTGCGGCCCGAGGCCGGCCCTGTGTCCAGTCTCTGCCGCGGGGCGGGCGTCCTGCAGGGGAGGTTGGAGTCTCCTGTTTGGGGAGAACTTGCTTTCATTTTCCCGTTGCTGCTATTGAGGGGGTCTTGAGTCACTTGGGGGGTCTCCCGTGGTTTTTAGTGCCCCTCGGGATTTAACTACCTGAGCTGGAGGCCTCTCACGCATCACGTACGTAATTAGGCTTTTAAATGTTCCGTTAAACACTTACACTTGCGTTGCGATTTCTCTCACGCGTCCCCGTGCCAGAGGCCCTGGGGTCCCCGGGGCTGAGGACTGTGGCCGGGACTCCACAAGGCAGCCCTGCAGCCTGGCCCCGCGGCGGCTGTAAGCGGGCGGAGGGATGGGGACGCAGGCCGTGCCTGGGGCTCGCGAGAGAGTCACAGACGCTCCGGAGCCGCCTGGGCCTGTGCCTTTGCTGCTACGGGGTGAGTGGAACAGAATCCTGCCCAGCAGAGCCCACCGCCTCAAGGGACCAGCGCTTGTCTCTCAGTGCCATGGTGATGTGTCTGTGACTTATAAACTGGGAGATTCAAGAGTGCCCCGAAGTCGGGAGGTCAGTTCACGCAGCCGCACACCCGGTTCCACACGTGCCATCGTGTTACTCGTTTCTTTTCATCTAGCTCCTTCCTCCTCTTTGTTTTTATTTTTTTGGTTTTTTTTTGGCAGTACGCCGGCCTCTCACTGTTGTGGCCTCTCCCGTTGCGGAGCACAGGCTCCGAACGCGCAGGCTCAGTGGCCATGGCTCATGGGCCCAGCCGCTTCGCGGCATGTGGGATCTTCCCGGACCCGGGCACGAACCCGCGTCCCCTGCATCGGCAGGCGGACTCTCAACCACTGCACCACCAGGGAAGCCCTCCTTCCTCCTCTTTAAAAGCAGACCCCAGGCATTATCTCACTTCATGTTTAAGTGTTTCGAGATCCGTCTAACAGATACAGAATTGTAGAAAATCACCACCATGCTGCCATTAGCGCATCTAACAAAATCGTCGAGAATGTCTTAGTGCCAGCCGGTCCCCGGCCTGTGTTTGGATCCCCGCCGTCTCAGACACAGTCCCCTGCGGGGGCCTTGTAGGATCCGGGGCCGCCGTTGCGAGCGGGTGACAGCCCTTCCTTGGGCACACACCCCCGTGTGCACGTATGTCTGTGCAGGTCTGTGCGTGTTTACGGCCACGTAGCATTTTTGTGAGTAATCTGTGGTATTGAGGGTCCTGGCATTTATTCTACATCCGAGGGTTGGGCCACGTTTTTGTTATTACAAGTGATGCTTCGGGAGCATCTCACCACGGATCCCTCGCAGAAACCTCAGCACAGCAGCGTGTGGTACCACGGAAAGTCATGCACACCTGCCAGCTGCTTCCTGCCCCCCCGGACACCATCCTGAACGTCCCCTGTGTCTGGACCTGCGTCCAGCGAGGCTGCTGGCTCTCCCCTGGGTCTTGTCGCGCGGTCTGCTGGCCTGGTTGCTGGGCGCACGCCAGCCTGTCCCCACTCTTGTGTCGATGGACTTGGGAGCGCCTGCGAACAGGAGTGTGGAGCGTCCTTGGTGCAAGCGTGTGCACGTGTGTCTGGAGCAAGGGCTGTGCTGGGTCAGAGGTCATGCTGAGCTGTTTTCTGAAATGGTTGTACTGGCTGACTGGCCCCTGCGGGGAGGGGAGGGGAGGGCCTGGGTCCTGAGGTGGCTCAGATCAGTGGTCACCGCAAGTGCATCTCCTCAGACGCCTGGGACTTTCGGTGAGTTTCTCGTAGGAGATTTGGTGGCTCATAGCGAGCTCCCTGGCCTGTTTCTTTCATTTACTTATTCATGCATACGATGTGTCTCTATACTTCTCTGGCATCTTTGGTCGTGTGGGGTGACTGTGTGTGCTTAAATCTGCGTGCACGTCCCTGGGCATTTCTCAGGAGACTCTGACCCCCGCAGGGTGTAGGCCCTTTTTAAGGGCTCTAGATTTTGTTACCAAAATTCTTTCTCTAAACGGTGTGCCAGTTACACGCCCACGTTCCTACCTTCTCACAACGTTAGGTTACCGTCATTCAGAATAGCTTTGTTAATGTGAGAGGTGAATAGCTCTCGATTCCTTTTTTGCTAATGGAGTCGGCCATTTTGTTATTTTTAGTATTTTCTTCTGTAATTCTCCTTATACGTGGTTTTTTGGTGTGTGTGGTAAAATATATGTGCCGTAAGATTTCCCACTTTTTTTTTTTTTAAGTGCACAGCTCGGTGGCATTAAGCACAGGCGCGCTGCTGTACAAACATCACCAGCATCGTCTCCAGAACTTTCTTAACTTCCCAAACCGACACTCTGCCCCCGTGAGACGCTCACTGCCCACCCCTCCCCCAGCCCCGGCCCCACCCTCCTCCTTTCTGTCTCTGTGAGTGTGACTCCTCCGGGGACCTCACAGAAGCGGGATCACACAGAATTCGTCCTTTTGTGTCTGGTTTATTTCACTCGGCACCGTGTCCTCAGGGTCCATCCGCGTTGGAGCAGGTGTCAGGATCTCCCTCCTCTGTAAGGCAGAATAGCACTCCGCTGGATGGATGGGCCACGTTTTGTTTATCTGTAATCAGACAGCGGACAGTTGGGTCGCTTCCATGTTTTAGCCACGCTGAATGGCGCTGTTGTGGGTGGGTTTAGCCGCCTTTCAGTTTTGTCGGGCACGTTCTCACACGTGGAATGGCTGGTCACACGGTAATTCTGTGTCTGCTTTTTGAGGGACCTCCGTACTGCCTTCCACAGCAGTGGTGCACCTGCGTCCCAGGTTCCCCATATCCTCGCCGACGCTGGTTTCTGTTTTTTGATGGCGGCCACGGGTGTGGGGTGGTGTCTCGCCGTGCTGTTGACTCGCGCTCCCCAGTGATGCCGAGCATCTTGTCGTGAGCCTGTTGGTGGCCATGCGTGTGTCTTCTTTGCAGAGAGGTCTGTTCGAGTCCTTTGCCCTTTTTGAACCGGGCTGTTTGTCTGGCCTTGATCAGCTGTGGCAGCGCTCTGCCTTTTCTGGAGTCTGATGCTTTGTCTGCTGGTTCAGTCACCCCTCTGTTGTCACTGTGGCTGGACACCCATCTCTGTACAAGGAGACCCCACGTGCCTCAGAGACTCTGGTGCAGCCGGGCACAGTGGGAGGCGTAGTGACCTGCTGGAGGAGGGGCTGCCGGCGAGTCTCACGGTGGAGCGTGGTGGGCGGACCTGGATGCAGACGTCGTTCGTGATGGGGCGTCCGCGCTGTGCCCGGCTTGTGGGGCCTGGGAGAGAGCCTGCAGGGGCTGGGGGTGGCTCTGCCCACCACGCGCGGGCCGTCTTCGCGTCCTGGGGAGGCCTCTGCAAGGGCTGCTGCGCGTGTGCCCTGGTCGGGGCCAGGCTTTGGACAGATGGCCGGGCCTCGGCCCGGGGTGGGGAAGGGCAGGGCAGGAGCGTGTCAGGCTCCGAGGGGCGGCCCGGCGAGCCTGGCGTGAGGCCGTCTTCTCTCTGTGAAGTCTGCCTCCTGCCCCAGTTTCTGGAGAAAGTTCTGGTAAGACGAAGTGATGGACTCTCTGAAACTGATGCTTCTCCCCACACAGAGAACCGCGTCTCCACCTTTTAAGCGTGTCACCAGATGTGGGTGGCGCGCTGGGCCCAGAGCAGGCGGACACCCACCCCTGCCCTGGACAGCTTGGGGGCAGCTCGGGGCAGGAGTGCCCGCTGGCCGGACGCTGACTTTTCCCGGGAGACTGGGAGGAAGGTCAGAGCTGTTCCTGGGCAGCTGGGCGGCCGACGCCGAGCTCGGGGACCAGCGTGCGGACCTGCAGCCCCACCCGGCTCGGCTCCAGGACAGTTGGGAGCCCAGGAGGCCCGAGCCCAGGACCGCTGGCCTCTTGGTGTCCTCCCTCTACCTTCGGACACCGCTTCCCGCGTGACTGGCGCTCGTGCCCCTCTCGTGGCCCTGGGTCCAGCCCGGCCCCCAGCCGTGATTTCCACTAGTTTGGCATTGGTTTCAGGACGCCACAGTAACGGGGGGCCCGGGAGACACGGGTCCTCCGGGTGGGCCACTCGCTGTTGTGCTCCGCCACCTTGCGGAGGTGTGGGTGGTGAGGCTCGGGGTGGGGGTGGGGGTGGCATCCCTTCCCTGGAGCCCCGAAGGGCCTTGAGGTCACGGGGTGGCCCCTGGGGCCTGGGTGGTGGCCTTGGCCGGGGCGGCCGTGCCCCGCTGCCCGCACCCCGGCCCCGGGGCTGCACTGCCTGAGCTGATGACCCGGACCATCCCCGATGTTTGCTTTCCAGACGCCCCCATCTTGGCCTCCTGCAGGGGGGGCGCGGGCTTGGACCTGGGGGGCCGAGGTCACCGTCTGCTCTTCCGGCCGGCTTTGTCTTAGCTGTTGATGTGATGAGAGACAGGGTAGTGGGGCTGTGCGGCCCGCCGTTGGCTCTCGAAAGGAGGGTCCTTGATTGTTGTTTTGCAGATATCGCCCGGTCTGCCTGCTGGGTGGGGTGACGCCACTGGCTGGATTCAAAAGGAAGACCCGGTGGTGGGAACCTGGGCGTGGCCTGCAGTGACCGCAGTGAGGGTGGCTCTTTGTGTTTGGGATAAAGAAAAGAAGGACTTGGAAATCGCTCAGAGGGCTCTCCCCGGCCTTTCCTGCTGCCCACAGTGAAGCAGAAATCACTGTCTTTGGATCTGATTTTAACCTTCCCCCCCCCACCCCCCATCTTCTCTGTGCAAGTAGTAGTAAGTATAATTTTTTGGTATTTCTGGTCAAGCAGAAGTTTCTTGAAACTTAGAGAGGCAGCCTAGCTTAGTGGTTAGGGGCATGGATTCTTAAAACCTGACTCCTGGGACTTCCCTGGCAGTCCAGTGGTCAGGACTCTGCACTCTCACTGCCGAGGGCCCGGGTATCATCCCTGGGCAGGGAACTAAGGTCCCACAAGCTGTGTGCTGCAGTGAAAAATTAAAAAAATAAAACGTTGGCTCTTTACAAAAAACAACAAAACCAGAAACGACAAACAACCGAAAAACACTTGCTTCCCGGGCCCAGATCGTGGCCTGGCCAGCCTCTCCCTCGGATCCGAGGCCCCGTTACTTCCTCGGGCCTCGGTGTCCCCGCCTGCGAAGTGGGGTGGTGGGATGCCCACCCCTGCGTCGGTCACGATGAAGGCCCAGCACTGTGCGTGAGCTTCCGGCTGCCCCAGCCCTTTTCTCTTTCCGAAGCCGGGGCATCTGACAGGAGGCAGCGGGCCCGACAAGCCGTCCCAGGAGCCCAGCCGGGGCCATGTGTGGGCATAGCGGGCTGGCACGGTGGCCTCCCTGCAGCCAGCCGGGCCAGCGGGGCGGGCGCCAGCAGGTGCCGTGAGCAGAGCCCATGGTGAGCCAGGCGGCCACAGCTCTCTGTGCCAGCAGCGGGCTCACGGGTGGACTGGGGCCTGTGCCGTCTGTGGTCAGTGTGCCCCATGCCGGCCACCCCGATGGACCTGCAAGTTCTCAGCCCACTTCCAGGGGGTGGGGGCCGAGGTGGGGGGGGTAGTGGTGCGTTTGGCCTGGGCCCCTGCGTGTGGTCCTGTTGGGAGGCTGGGAGCCACTCGTGTCCTGGGGGCCTCTGGGCTGTGTGCAGGCCGGGCGTGCGTGGGCCAGCTCGGCCGCCCACCTCAGCCATGCCAGCAGGTGGTGCCCGGGGACGGGCTGCGGGAGTCCCTCCTCTGCCGAGTTCAACCTTCACGTGGCCCCATGGCGGGAGGGAAGACCTGCATTCTGTTTCAGAGCCAGGCTGATGGGATGGGATTTCAAGTGGGACAACTTTGGGTGATCCTTCAAGTGGTGATTTGGGTAAACAAGCCAGCAGCGGTCCTCTCCGGTGGAAGCAAGGGAGTGTGTACCCGCTTAGGGAGGTTCCTTCCCTGTCCTGCTGCTGTTGGGCTGGGGGCTTGGGAGGGAGGAGCCCGTGGGGCGGGGTCACGGGCCGACATCTCCTGTCAGGGGCTTGGGTCTCGGGCAGGCCTGGCTGCACCGGGGCCGGGGGTGTGGGGTGTGGGCGTCGCCATTCCCCTGCTCCCTGTTGGTCCAGGTCCTCACGTGCTGGATTCTGGATCATTGTACCAGAGTTGAACTGGAATTTGACATTTGTTTTTATGGCCCTGGTTGTTACTGTTCAGGAAACCTGGAATTTTGAGAGTTAGGTTTTTCATGCTGTTTGATTCCTGACGACGCCTTTGGGTCCGTCTTAGAAAAATCACTTAGCGCAGCCTCAATATCGCAGGCGGTCACTGCCCTGCGCGAGCTGGGCGTCCCCAGAGCGCCGGGCCCGTGTCCTCATTGTGTGGCGTGGCTGCTGCTGCCGTTGGTAAACCTGCTGCGTCTCCTTGGTTTGGGACTTTTTAAGAAATCTTCAAACCAGCAGTGAAGCTTTGAGAGCAGGTTCACCAAGGTTCACACCTGCTGTGCTGGAGGGAGTGTCCGTCACTGTGGTCCTTGGGTGTGTGACCACCGGGGGCCCAGCTGCTGCCCCGTCCTGAGCCCGTCGTCTCTCTCGGCCCTTTCACAGCGGTTTGCTTCTGCCGGGGACCCGCCAGGATGCGCCCTGGGCCGTCTCTTCCGGGCCGTCTCCTGAGTTCCTCCCCACCTTTGGTCCTGCCTGACACTGCATTTGGAGGGCGGGAGCCGTCCTGTGGATCCTCCAGCCGGGGTGCCTGGCGTGTCTCCTGGTCGGTGTCAGGTGGCGTTTGGGGCGGGATCGTGAAGCTGCAGGAGGCTCAGAGTCTGCCTCCCCTTGGGGACGGCAGCTTTCGATCACTGTCGTGAGTGGGGTCTGCCTTTTCCCTACATGGTTAATAAGTAATCTGTGGGCAGACTTTAGACCCTGCCAGCATCCTGTCCCCGTGAACTTTCTCCTGGTGGGTTCAGTGTCCCTCTGCGATACTGCCTGACCAGCGACAGTGGCCGGTCTGCTTCTTCCGGAGCTCTGCCCTCCCTCCCCCTCCTGCTGCTTGGTGTCACCAAATTCAGCCCATTTCAGTGTCCCAATCGTTCTGCCATTATCTGGTGCCTAAACTGTCCCTCTTTTGGCCACCTACTGGGACTCGGTCCCTCCTGACGGCTTTTCTCCCACCCCCCGCCTCCATGCCCCACACCTCATGGCAGCGTGTGGCCCATCCTCTCCTGACGGCTCCCTTACAGGTGGTTTAGTCTGAGATGCGGCCCCTTGATGTGGACGCGCCTGCCCCCAAGCCAGAGCCCGGGGGGGTGGGGTGGGTACCAGTCTCGGTAGGGGCTGCCTCACGTCGGGCAGCGGTAAGGTGACTGCTGACGGCAGATGGTCTCTCTGCACGTGAGCGTTGGGCCGTCTTCCATTTCTCATTGTTGGGGGTCATGGATGGAACCCAGCCGCTTCCTCCCCAGTGGCTCGTTTCTCGGGGGCCTCCCATGGGGCTGCGTCTGTTGACATTTCACTGTCCCTGAGCCCAGAGGCCGTCTCTGTGCCTGTGTCCACTCCACCCTGGGCTGTGCCCGGGTGCGCCGTGCGCTGGGGTCGCTCACAGTCTTCCCTGCCCAGAACGTCCTCTCGTTCCTGCACCTGGATCTGTGTCCTTCTCTGGGTGAGTGGGGTCAGGAGGGCAGGGAGCCTGGTGCGCAGCGTGGCCTCCAGGTGCCTGTCACTTCGGTTTGAGGTGGAATGGAGAGAATTGAAAAACGTCCCTTTTTCCCCCGTTTGGAAAGCAAACCTTTATCCTACCTCAAATCTCTGAAAGCCCTGTAGGATTAAAAAAAAAAAAAAAAGGGGGGTTGACTCATTTTAGCTACCCTAAGAAGGATGAGAGTTTTGAGAGCAGTAGTGGCTGATGGAGGATGAGGTCGCGCCCTTGGCATGGCCCGATGTTCTGAAGCTCTTCTGGGCTGTGTAGGGGCGGCCAGGCTCCCGACAGGTGCCCCGTGGCTGTGCGGCTGGGGAGGCCCCCAGGTTCCAGACCCTGTGCTGGGGATACAGCCTCCCAGCGAGCAGTTTGCAGGGTCCCTTAGGGCTACAGTGCTTTGTACCTGCTGAGGGCCTCCATCCGTGTGAGCTCCTGACCACAGAGAGTTGCCAGAATGTTAATCCAAGGGCAGGCACGTCAGTGCTTTGTGCCCAAAGAGAAGACGGAGCTTAAAGACACGCCTGGCCCCTGGCCACGGGCACCTTGCCCCCGGCTTTCCGGCATGGTCCACGTGTCTCCAGAGAGGACGAGGCCCGTGTTCCCACAGCCCCTCCGAGCTCGGGACGGGTTCCCTGGTTGAGGCTGGTGTCGGGCCGATGCCCAGCTCTGCCAGAAGAGCCTTCCAGTGGGTCCAGCCTGTCAGTAGAAGGTTGTAAGTACTGAGCGTCACAGGAGAACAAGGAGGGCCTGACGGGAATGGATGTTCAGGGCCCGACTTGGTGCAAGTTGCTTTGGCTGCGCCGTGGGGCACCGTGCGCCATGGCGCACAGCCTCGCCCGTCCCGACCTGCAGCGCGTGGGTATGGGCCGAGCCCTGCCACCCTTTCCGGCCCTGGCCCCCGCAGTCAGCCAGCGTGGGCGTGCCGGGGCCGGGGCCCTCGCGTCCCCCCGTGAGGCCCCCGAATCAGTGTGTGTGCTTGCTCTTGACGTATCCTTTGTGTATTCCTGGGGCCGGGCCTCCGGTGAGGGGAGAAGGACCCATCGCGGGTCTGTCCTCAGACGGCGATTTGAGGAGACAGCCTGTGAACGTCAATTCCCTCAAGCCCTCCTGCATTCACGTCTTGTCCCCGCCAGGGGCCTTGCTTTTATCCCTGGGGGCGCGTTCGCACACGTGTGCGTTTCTTAGTAAACAAGCCACACGCTCCAAGCCCGACGGTGAGGCAGAGGCAGAGGCAGAAATGGGCCGCGTGAGAGCAGGAGGAGGTGGCCCTGCTGTGCGTCCCGCTGGCCGCCGTGTCCCGGCCCTGGCCTGCCCGCCCCCGCCGGGCCCGGGGGATGGCGTGTCCCTGAGCAGCGGGCAGAGCAGGGCCTCGCTGCCTGGTGCCCTCGGCTGGGCCGCGCCACTGCTTCCTGCTGCTCGAGGCCCTGGTGTCGTTAGTTGAGGCCCCTTCCGCGCCCCGCCTGGGTGTCGGATTCTGTGTGGCGCACAGGGAACCAAGGTGCCCTCATTTGGACGCTGGAGGGCATGTGGCCCCGGGGAGCCCAGCCAGAGTGGGAAGGAGCGCCACAGCTGCCAGGTGGCGTGAGGGGTGTGAGGGGCGGGGGCGACCCGTCGGCAAAGGCCTTGGCCGGGCGGAGCGCTCGCTGCCGGGGTGGGAGGTGCTCCGTTCTGGAAGCCTCACACCCGCCCCGCTGATCCACGTCGGGGCTTGCTGTGACGGGGGGATCCGTCCGGGCCCCACGCGTGCCCCGCCGCGACCGCCTTTCTGCGCAGCTTGCCCTTGCCACAGGAGGTGATGCGCTTGCTGGCCCCCCCGCTCTGCAGTCAGAGAAGGGCCAGAGGTGCCCCAAGTGGAGGCAGCCAGACCTCTGTGGGCCGCGGCCCTGTAGTGTGTGTGCGCTGCCGGGCCTGGCGCCGTCCTGAGCTGTGCTGTGTTGTTTCAGGTGCCCCAGGTGCATCGCTAGGTGGTCTCTGGGTGGGTCCAGGGGAACCTCTCTCGAAAGTTCTTCCGAGACTTTCTGCTACACCTGGGAGCTTCTTGTTCATCTCGAGCTGTTGATTCTGAAGTGTCGGGAAGGTCCACCGTATAGACTGGGCCGTCGACCAGCGTGATGCACCTGCTCGGAGTGCTGGCCGGCGGGCCTGTGTCCCTCCCCCCGGCCCCTTGCCGGCCCCTCTGCCCTTAGACGAGGCAGCATCAGGCTGTGGGCCCAGCGATGGATGGAGTTGTCTCCAGGATTGGTGCTGACGGAAGGAGCTAGCTGGCCCAGGCCCTCCAGCCCATCCTGGAGCACACAGGGGGCTGGGAAGCCCCACCCGCCGGGGGTCCTTCTCCTTGCTCCCTGTCCCTTGAGTAGCCCTGAAGCGGTGCTGCCTCCCCCAGGAGCCGCCACGTGGAAAGCTCAGGGTCTTTGTTTGCCTGTTGTCCATTTTGATTTACTTGGTGCTCAGTGTAGACGTGCTGATGCACCCTCTGGCTGCCGGACAGTCCTTGTGTGCACTTCTGGTTGTCACCGCCGCCCCTGGTTGGGGCAGCTGAGTTGGGATCTTCTGTTTGCTTCCGACGTCCTCAAGGTCCAGGCCAGCTGACGCTGGCTGCGACGCGGCCTTCGCAGGCAGGATCGGGATGCCCTGGGTGGACACAGCCGTGGGGGCCCTTTTTCCTCCAGATGCCCGTTCCCGCTGCGGGGCACAGGTGACCTTTAGCCACACGCTGCCCAGCAAGGCCCGCTTTGTAATGTGGTGGAAGATGCGGGCTTGTGCCCCTGCTCCCCAGGTACGCGGACGTCACTTCTCTGTCTTTTTGGGGTTTGAGGGTTTGACGTTTGTTCTTATCACGATGTGGGCATCCTCTTACCTTTACTGTCACTTGGGGTCATGGCTAAAGAACCGAAGGCACAAACCCAGTGACCCTGTCCTATACTCTCCACTTGGCTTTGGGCAGGGGCTTCCTTTGGTTCACGGCTTATCCTCTGTTGACCCGTGTTTCTCAGTCACCTGTGCCTGCCATCCGTCCAGGCCTGCCCATGCCATTGCATCTCAGGTCTGGATAAATCCACCCTTCGTGCTGACTGTTGTGACTGTGGGACGTGTTTACCCTGAGCCAGCGGATGTGTTCGGACCTCATTTTCTGTCTGCTCTAGGTCCTGCATCCTGACCTCACTTTCCTGTCTGCTCTGGGTTCTGCGTCCTGACTTCACTTCCTGTCTGCTCTGGGTCCCGAGTCCTGATCTCACTTCCTGTCTGCTCTGGGTCCCGTGTCCTGATCTCACTTCCTGTCTGCTCTACGTCCTGCGTCCTGATCTCATGTCCTGTCTGTTCTGCGTCCTGCATCCTGACCTCACTTCCTGTCTGCTCTGGGTCCTGCATCCTGACCTCACTTCCTGTATGCTCTGGGTCCTGAGTCCTGATCTCACTTCCTGTCTGCTCTACGTCCTGCGTCGTGATCTCACGTCCTGTCTGATCTGCGTCCTGACCTCACTTCCTGTCTGCTCTACGTCCTGCGTCGTGATCTCACATCCTGTCTGTTCTGCGTCCTGCGTCCTGATCTCACTTCCTGTCTGCTCTGGGTCCTGCGTCCTGATCTCACTTCCTGTCTGCTCTGGGTCTTGTATCCTGACCTCACTTCCTGTCTGCAGTAGCTCCTGCGTCCTGACCTCACTTCCTGTCCGTCCTGTGTCCTGGGCTTGGTCATTGTTTCCTGCTCCCCTGTGAGGTGCTGTCCCCCTCCGTGAGACTGAGGTGCCGGACCTGGCGTGTGCCCTGCCTCTTCCCTCTGAGCCCGGCGTCAGGCAGGTGACTGCGGCAGGCCTGGCGCGGGCCGTCTGCCCGGTTGCAGGTGCCTCGTGGCGAGTCCCGGCTGTTGGTCCATTGCTCTCCTGTCCTCTGGAGCACCTTCCGGCTGGACGTCGGCCTCTCTCCGTGTCATTTCTGGGGATTTCTTCCACTTTCTCATCTAATACTTTTTTTTTGCCTGTCGACTTTTGGGTTTTGTGATTTTAATTTTTAATATGTCTTTTCCTGTTCTTCGTTTCTTTTGTGAAAGCGCTCACCTGTTCTCGTTTCATGGATGCAGTATCTTGTCTGTTATCCCCAGGGATGTTAACGGCGGTTTCCTCTGAAACCCTTTGGTTTTGGGGCCTCGGCCTTCCCCACGCTGGTGGTTCTTTGTCGTCTGCTCACGTCGTGGGGAAGCATGATGGGCAGCGGTGGGGTGGCATGGCTGGGCACTCGGGGTCCGCCGAACTGTCCCGCGGACACACTTGCAGATGAGCCCCTGATGTTGCTCCCGAGAAACGTCCCCTCTGCCCGCCGTGGTCGCTGGCGTCTTCGCACCCCGCGCTTGTCCACGTGGCCCGTGGCCCTTGGCCCGTGGCCCTTGGCCGCTGCTGCCGGCCCAGCCTCCTCCCGCCCGCGCAGGTGCTCCTTTGCTGGAGGGTGGGGGCTTTGGTGGGTTTTGAGAGGAGGGCGGGGTTGAAGCGTCTTTGTTCTTCCATCTTGAAACTGGTTTTCTTTCGTTCCGCATTTTAATTATTCCATCTTCTTGATGAGTTTCTCTGAATTTGCAGAAGGTTTTGGCATTTTAAGCATTCGGGAAGGAAGAGCATAAAGAGCTGCTTTAAAAAGGACGATGCGGTACTGCCAGTGATCTGTGACTTAACCAGAGCAACCCTCGGATAACCAGGGTTCATTTTCTCGCAGTGTTTTGTTTCTTGCTAGTGTGTGTGCATGTGTGTGCACACGTGTCCACACAGGGTTCACCGCCCTTGAAGGTCTTGCATTCAGCGTCTCCGGCTGAGTGTGGTCTTGACTGATGTTTGGAGGAATGACTCAGACCCCTCGTTCTGAGGTTTAATCATCCCCCAGTGTCGAGCGGAGGCAGTCAAGGGAGAATGTGAACCAAGACAATTTTGGAATTGCCTTTTAAAAGTGGGTTGAAAACTCCTTGTCAAGAAGTGAAAAGAACCAGCAGGAGCTGTTCAGTAATAGAGGTTTGTCAGGACACGTCTCGCTTTCCTTTCTCCTTTGTTGAGATCTTCTCCTGTGGCGAAGTCAGCAGACACGTTTCATCACTGGCCGCCCAAGGCCCAGGGCCTCCTGCGGAGTGTGGGCTGCAGCTTTCTGTTAGTGCTCGTTCTTGCCTCTGGTTCAGTCCATCCTTCTTGCTGGTTTTCTAGACCAGTGGCTCTAGAGCTTGGACTTGAGAATTCTTCAGTGACTAGCTTGTGAGTCCCACCCCCGGAGTTTCAGATTCCTAGATCTGAGGTGGGCCCTGAGAATTTGCATTGCTTACAAGTTCCCAGGTGACGCTGCCCCTGGGCCCCCCTGGGAGAAGCCCTGGGCTGAGGCCAGAGCCCACTCGTCTATGTAAATAAAGCTGTATCTGCTCACGGCCTTGCCCGTGGCATCCACTTGGCCTGTGGCTGCTTTTGTGGGAGCCTGGAGCAGCTGGAGTGAGAACGCAGGCCCCAAAAAGCCAAAAAAAAAAAAAAAAAAAAAAAAGCCAAAAAATATGGTTTGTCCTTTATAGGAAGTGCTTGCAGGTTCCTGATCTGGACAAAGAAATGACTTGAATGCATGGCCACGGCATTTCTGCGAATCTTTTGGGGATGGAAAAGGACGTGCTTGGGATAGACCGCAGATGAAATGGTGGCCTCTGCTGCTCATTTACACTTGTCGTTGACCTTTGGGAATTGTTTCAAGCCGTGGAACAAATGAGTCCTGGAATATAAAAGCTCCAGTTGGGATAATTGCTGTATAGTTTTTTTAAAGGCAGCTTTTTAAAGGTATAATTAACATAATAAGCTGTGCATATTTAAAACGTACAGTTTGATAACGTTGACAAATGTGTACACACGTGAAACCATTGCTACAGTCAAGGTGAAGAAACCGTCCCTTACCCGCGAAGTGTCCCGTGCCCCTTGGCGGTCCCTCCGGCCTGTCCCCCCCATCCCCACCCCGGGCAGCCACCGAGCAGCTTCCTTCACTCTAGATGGATTTGCCTTGTCTAGAGCTTTATATAAATGAAATCTCTCTTTCGGTCTGGTTTCTTCCACTCAGCATAATTATCTCGCGATTCTTCTGTGTGGTCGTGTCAGTAGTTGGGTTTTTTGTTTTTGTTTTTGCTCCGTTGTGCGGATTTGCCACAGTCTGTATCTTCACTCACCTGTGGATGCTTGGGGTCCTTTCCAGTTCTTGGCCGTTACTCATAAAGCTGCCGTGAACGTTCCTTTACAAGTTTTGCCGGGACGTTCACGTCTCATTCCTTTGTGTAGACACCTAGGTGTGAATGGCTGGGTCGTGTATTTGTGTGCAGGTTTGCCCTTCTAGAAACGCCGAGCTGGTCCAGAGCACCCACACCACTCCCCATCCCCGCCAGCATCCCCGCCAGCACTTGCTGTGGTTGCTCTCTTGTTTCAGCCCTTCTAACAGGTGTGGAGGGGTATCTCATTGTGGTTTTAATTTGCCTTTCCCTAATGACGTTGGGCATCTCTTTGTGGGCTTATTTGCCGTCTGTGTGTCTTCTATGGTGAAGTGTCTGTTCAAGATTTGTTGGTTATTTAAGTGGAGTTGTTGTCTTATTGGTGAATTTTGAGAGTTCTTTATGTATTCCGAGTGCAAGTCCCTTTTCACGTTTATGCTTTGCAAAGCTTTCTCCCTGTCTGCGGCTTTCTTTTTTCTTCATAGTGTGGCTTTCTTTTTTCTTCCATTTTTTCTCCTCAAGAGTAGAATTTTAACATTTTGATCCACTCCAGTGTACCAGTTGATTCTTTTGGACGGGGCTTTTGATGTTTTAGCTGAGAAATCTTCCCTAATGCAAGGTCACAAAGATCATCTCTTTTGTTTTCTTCCACAGATTTTGTAGCGTTCAGGTTTACATTTAGGTCTGTGATCTATTTTGAGTTAATTTTGGGGAATGATGCAAGGTCCACATCCAAGTTCATATTTTTGCATGTGGATGACCAGTTGTTCCAGTGCCATTTGTTATAAAGACTATACTTTCTTTACTGAATTATCTTTGCACTTTTGTCAAAAATCAGTTGTCCATATGTGTGTGGATTTATTTCTGGACTCTCTTACGTTCAACTGGTCGAGTTGTCTGTCTTTATATCAATGTTGTGCTGTTTTTGATTATTATAGCTGTATAATTCTTGAAATCAGGTGATCTTCACTCTCTAGCTGTGTTCCTTTTCAGAGTTGTTATGACTATTTCAGGTCCTCTGCATTTCCATATGAATCTTAGTTTGTCAATTTCTGTGAAAAACAATCTTGCTGAAATTTTGGTTGGGATTGCATTAGATTATAGGTCAGTTTGGGAAGAACTGACACTTGAACAGTTTTGAGTTTCCAACCCACGGTCAAGGTATATTGCTGCATTTGTTTAAGTTACGCTTAGTTTCTCTCAGCAATATTTTATAGTCTTCAGGGCACAGGTCTTTGATGCCTTTTTTCAGATTTATTGATTTACCAACAAGTTTTTTCCTTTTCTTTTTTGGTGTTATTGTAAGTACTCTTTTTTTTTTTTGCGGTACGCGGGCCTCTCACTGTTGTGGCCTCTCCCGTTGCGGAGCACAGGCTCCGGACGCGCAGGCTCAGCGGCCATGGCTCACGGGCCCAGCCGCTCCGCGGCACGTGGGATCCTCCCGGACCGGGGCACGAACCCGCGTCCCCTGCATCGGCAGGCGGACTCTCAGCCACTGTGCCACCAGGGAAGCCCTGTAAGTACTCTTGTTTTTTAAATTTCAGCTCCTGATTATAAGTTGCTAGTACAATTTATTTTGCATCTTGCAACCTTGCAAATCATTCTAGTAGATTTTTGGAGATCCTGTCAGGTTTTACATCTGTGAATAAAGGCAGTTTTGCTTCCTCTCTGATCTGGATGCCTTTTCTTTGTCTTGTGTGATTGCACTGGCTGGAGCCTCCCGTGGCTGAATAGACGTCGTGAGAGCAGACAGCCTTACTCCTGGTCTTAGGGGAAGCGTGCAGTATCTCACCATTGGGTATGTTGTTCACAAGTTACTGGGTTTTGTAGATGCTCTTTATTAGACTGAAGGAGTCCCTACAGTTCTGTCCTTGATTGCTTTGATCAGGAATGGGTTGGAGTTTGTCAGATGCTTTTTTTGCATTTATTGAGATTATTTATATGGTGCATATCTTTTTTAGTTCATTAATATAGTGAGTTACATTGACTGATTTTGAATTCAGCTAACCTTTCGTTTTCTGGAATAAACCTCCCCTGGTCACGGTGTCTCAACCTTTTAGAATATTGTTGAGTTTGACTTGATAAAATTTTGTTTATCAGTTTTTTTTTTTAATAAATTTATTTGTTTTATTTATTTATTTTTGGTTGCGTCGGGTCTTTGTTGCTATGCGTGGGCTTTCTCTAGTTGTGGCGAGCGGGGCCTACTCTTCATTGTGGTGCGCGGGCTTCTCATTGAGGTGGCTTCTCTTGTTGCGGAGCACAGGCTCTAGGCATGTGGGTGCAGTAGTTGTGGTTCGCGGGCTCTAGAGCGCAGGCTCAGTAGTTGTGGCTCACGGGCTTAGTTGCTCCGCGGCACGTGGGATCTTCCCGGACCAGGGCTCGAACCCGTGTCCCCTGCATTGGCAGGTGGATTCTTAACCACTGCGCCACCAGGGAAGCCCTGTTTATAAGCTTTTGCATTTATATTCGTGGGAGATATTGGGCTATAGTTTTTGTTTTGTTTTTTTCCTTCTTGTAATATCTTTGTCTGGTTTTGGTATCAGAGTAATGTTGGATTCATAGAATTATTTGGGAAGTATTCCGTCCTTAAACTTTTTGAAATAATTATTTATTTCTTTTCAAAATATTTGGTAGCGCTTATCATTGAAGCCCTTTTGGGTCTGGAGGTTTTTTTGTGGGAAGGTTTTTAACTATTCGGGTTATCTGTTCTAGGTTGAGAGTTGTTTTTTACACGTAATTGCCCAATTCATTTAAATTGTCAAATTTACTGGCGTGGGTTGTTGACAGCGTTTTCCTGTTCGCTGTAGAAATCAGGGCAGTGGCGCCTCTCACGTTCCTGATGCTGGTCATTTTTCTTTTTTTGTTTTCCTGATCAATCTGGGTAAAGCTTTATCGATTTTACTGGTCTCCTCAAAGAACCAGTTTGGGCTAACTGATTTTTTTCTGTTATTTTTCGGTTTTCTATTTCATTGATTTCTGTTTTGATCTTTATATTTCCGTTTCTTTGGTTTACTTTGGGTTGAATTTGTCCTTTTTCTAGTTTCATATGTTGGACGCTGAGCCATTTCTTTGAGACCTTTCTTTCTTTGTGATCCAAGCATTTGGTTTTCTCCTGAGGCCTGTTTTAGGAGTATTGCACATATCCTGGTGCATTGTTTCCATTTCCATTCAGTTTAAAACTTTAATTACCATTTGATTTTCTCTTTGATGCACGGGTTATTTAGAAGTGGATTAGTTTCCAAACATTTGGGAATTCTCCAGAGGCCTTTCTGTTACTGATTGCACATCGAATCCCACCTGGTAAGAGCACCCACCTGTGTGACGTGGCTCCTTTTGAAGGTACCGAGGCTGGTTTCAGCCCAGAGTACAGTCCATCTCGGTAAACCCTCTGTGCACGTTGGGGGAGCTGAGCTGGGGGCTGCCTCCGAACCCTCAGGTCCAGTGTTGGCAGCCTTGTTCACAGCTGCCGTCCTGGCTGGTCCTCTGTGTCCTGCTCTCTGTTATTGCGAGAAGCGAATTGGGATTTTCTATCATGATTGTAGATCTGTCTCTGCAGTCAGGTCGGGTTTTGGCTTCATGTATGTTGTAGCTTTGTTATTAGGGGCATCCGTGTTTATGATTTTTTTTAAAGATCACTTGGCCCTTTTTATCAGTTATGAAATTTCCCTCGTCCCTGGTGAATACTCTTTGCCCTGAAACATACTTTGCCTGATGTTAATGTAGTCGTTTCAGCTTTTGTTTACTTTTTTTACTCCTGTAAATTTGCGTATCCCTTCCCACGCCTTTGCTTTAACCTATCTTTACGTTTGAAATGTGTTTCTTGTAGGCTGCATATGGCTTTCTTATCCAGTTTTACAATCTCTGCCTTTTAGTTGAGGGTGTTCAACCCACTGAGGTTTACTTTCATTATTGACAGGATTAGGTTTGAGTCTTTCATCTTGTTCGTTTTCTGTTTTTCCATCTATTTGTTTCATTTTTTGTGGGTTTCTGCATTCCTTTGGATTAATCAAATACTGTTTACGATTCCATAGTGTTTCCTTGTTGCCTCCTTTGCCGTGCTCATTTTGGAATTTTAAGGATTTGCCCGGGGCTTCAGCCTTTATCCTCGTCACCTTGGACCTGTCACCGTTCAGGGGCGCCCAGCACAGCACCTGCAGCGCGAGAACTTCACTGCAGCCTGCGCATCGTTCCGCTCCTGGCTTTTTGTTTCACGCATCGCACTTTTACACGTGTCATAATCCCTGCAATACGTCATTACAGCTTATGATTAAACAATTACTTTCTTTTTATAATAAATTCCTTTATTTATTTCTTTTCGGCTGCGTTGGGTCTTCGCTGCTGCACGGGCTTTCACTAGTTGAGGTGAGCGCGGGCTGCTCTTCCGTTATGGTGTGCCGGCTTCTGATTGCAGTGGTTTCTCATTGCGGAGCACAGGCTCTAGGCATGTGGGTTTCCGTAGTTGTGGCTCGCGGGCTCTAGAGCCCAGGCTCAGTAGTTGTGGCGCACGGGCTTAGTTGCTCCGCGGCATGTGGGGTCTTCCTGGACCAGGGCCCTAACCTGTGTCCCGTGCATTGGCAGGCAGTTTCTTAACTACTGCGTCACCAGGGAAGCCCCTAAACAATTGCTTTTTAAAGGCGCTTAAATAAAAAGAGAGAAATTGATACATTTACTTATGTAGTAATCATTTCTAGCACTGCTTATTCTTTTGTAAAGCTACAGATTTCCATCTGGTGTTGTTTTTCTTCTGCCTGAAGCATGTCCTTTAATATTCCTTATTAGTATGGGTCCACTGGTGGTGAGTTTTTTGGTGTCAAAGCGTATTTACTTCCCCTTTGTTTTTGAAAGTTATTTGCAGTAGGTATAGAATTCCAGGTTGATAGTTTTTTTTTTTTCCTTTCAGTACTTTAAAAGATGCTGATCTGATGTGGTCCTTTGTGCCTCTTTCTGGGATGTCTTTATGATTTTCATTTTATCACTGGTTTTGAGCATCTTGATTTTGATGTACTTTGCTTGACTTTGATGTACTTTATGTTTTTAAAAATATATATTTTTAAATTAACTAATTTATTTGGTTGCACCAGGTCTTAGTTGCGGCAGGCAGGCACCTTAGGTGTGGCGGGCGGTCTCCTTAGTTGCAGCTCATGGGCTCCTTAGTTGCGGCTCACCAGCTCCTTAGTTATGGCACGTGGGCTCATCAGTTGTGGCAGGCGAACTCTTAGTTGCAGCATGCATGTGGGATCTAGTTCCCTGACCAAGGATCAAACCCAGACCCCCTGTATTGGGAGTGTGGAGTCTTATCCACTGCGCCACCAGGGAAGTCCCTGTAGCTTTCTTTATTTTTATTTTTTAAAATTTATTTATTTTTATTTTATTTGTCTATTTTAGGCCGCGTTGGGCCTTCGTTGCTGCATGTGGGCTTTCTCTAGTTGGGGCGAGTGGGCGCCACTCTTCGTTGCGGTGCGCGGGCTTCTCACTGCGGTGGCTTCTCTTGCTGTAGAGCACGGGCTCTAGGCACGTGAGATTCAGTAGTTGTGGCTCGTGGGCTCTGGAGCGCAGGCTCAGTAGTTGTGGTGCACGGATTTAGTTGCTCCGCGGCATGTGGGATCTTCCTGGACCAGGGCTCGAACCCGTGTCCCCTGCATTGGCAGGCGGATTCTTAACTGCTGTGCCACCAGGGAAGCCCTGTGGCTTTCTTTAGATTGCGTGTGTTTGGGGTTTATTGAGCTTTTGGAGTTCATAGTGTTTTTCAAGTTTGGAGAGTTTTTGGCTGGTGTTCTGAAGACTTTTTCTGCTCCCCGTGCCTCGTGCGGGAGCTCCAGTTACCTGTTGATTCACCGTTTGAAGTTGCCCGTCCGCCCCCCCCCCCCCCCCCCCCCCCCGCCGAGATGCTCTTCCCCTTCTCTTGGGTTCTTTCTCTCTGTTCCGTTGTGATCAGTTTGTCACAAGCATCTGTGCTACACATATGCTCTGCCAGCCCATCCAGCATCATCTTCCTCTTGTGGAAGTTTGACTTCACAGACCTTCCGTGTCTCTGTTTAACTTCTTGAGCACGTAGAGTCTGGCCTTAGTAATGGTTTTAACGTTCTACGTGAATTCCAGGTTTTGGTCCGTTCCAGTGGATTTGCGACTCTGCATTGTGGTCGTGTTTTTCTGCTTCCTGGGCTGTAGACGTTTTGAGGCTAAATGTCCTGAATTCCTGTAAATCTTCTCAAGCTTTGTCCTGGGGCACAGCTAAGTTACTTGCAGACAGTCTGATCCTCACAGGTCTTGCTTTTACGATTTCTTGGGTGGGTTCGGAGGAATGCTCCTTGTAGGGGTAATTATCCCCCACACTGTGGCAGAACCGTCCTGAGTAGCCAGAACTGCAAGGACTCGGGTACTCCAGCCTCTTGGGTGGAGCAGGGGCTGTTCCCAGCCCCGTGTGGGCCCCACGCTCCATTCCCTTGAGTCCTCTTGGTGGGTCTTTCCCGGCCTCTGGCAGTGTCCTCACACGCGTGTGCCAGCCTGTGCTCTGCCCACCCTGCCCACACCCTGTGGATATGTCCTGGGCACTCCAGCCGCACTGGTCCCTCTGGACCATCAGCTCTGTCTCCTCAACTCGGGGTGCCCTGGGCGCTGCCACCTGAGAGCTCAAGGCAGTGAGCTGGGTGGCCGAGAGCTTCCACATCTGTGGGGGGGGGGGTCACTGTCCTTGGTCAGTATGTCCAGTGCCTTGAGGGCGGTCGTCTCCTGGATCTTCTCTGGGTTTTAACTGGCTGGGGGAGGGGGTGATCGGTCCCTGTGACGCCATCTGGGCTGCAGGCGGGTCCTCTCCCCGCGGTGTGGTTACTGCCCCCAAATCGGCTTCCAGCTTGTCTAATCAGGCACTCTTTTCATAAACAACATTAGAAAAACGAGATCAAAAGTTAAAAAATTGCTGTCATCTTGCGGGATGCAGACATCTGGGGAGGCTTCTCTGCACGGGGGCGTGTGGGGGGTGCTCTGCGCTGCTGGAATCCCATGAAAAGCAAAAATAGCTCGAGACTTGAGTGGCAGACCCCAGGGGTGCTGTCGGCCCTAGGAAGGAAGGTGAGCGAGTCAGACCCCGAGGTGGAAGGCTTCAGAAACACCTCTGCGTTGTGCTGACTGGCGTGTCCGTCGTGAGCAGATATGTTTTCCTTTTGCAGTAATCTTGGCTCCGTTAAGCTCGTTTGTGTTAACATCTTCATCACTGCCTTTTCAATTTTAGTCAGGATTGATTATGAACAAAGTGCTGTGATTCTGACTATTCAGAGCAGCAGCTGCGTCGAGCCAGCGCTTAACCAGTCTAGCGACAGGCTTGGTGTCCACGCGCTCTCCGTGGCACCTGCGAGAATGGGCTTGTGTCCACGCGCTCTCCGTGGCACCTGCGAGAACGGACAGTGCTCCGAGTTGAGGACTCGGCTGTCGGGGAAGGGGGTTACCAGGTGCCACTCACTTCGGGTTGAGCGGGGACAGAGTTGTGTGTTTTGCTTTTCAGAAATTTCCAGGCAGTGTGATGCCTTTCAGAGTGAGGAGGTGGCACATCGGTTATGCCGTCAGGGTGTAGCAGAGCGGTGACAGTGGCCTGTACGCCCTCGTGTCCTCACGCTTAAATACCGCATCCGCCTGGAGCCTTCCTTTAGGTCTGGAGGTATGGTCAGTGGCTTTGGGGCTCGGCTAGGCCGAGGGTGGGGCTGCATTCTCCTAGACACTGTGGGGAGGAGCTCAGGGCCCAGCAGGTGAGGGCTGTGCTGTGGTCCCGCCCAGGAGGGGCGCGCACGTCTGTGCCACGGTGAGCCTGGGCACCAGGGCACAGGTGGGGCCGTGGGCCTCCTACTTCCAGATTGTCCCTGGTCACAGGTTGCAGTGCCACCCCGGTGTCTGCCCGGAGCTGCATCAGAACGGTTTCACCGGGTGGCCGGAGATCTTCCTGAGTGGCCCGGGTGGCCTGAGCCCTGGAGTCAGGGGGACAGGGCTGCCGTGGGACAGGCCTGGGCGCCGGGCAGGGAGCCCCTCGGTGGGCGTCACTCACCCTGGAAGCCCATGCCCCAGGGGTGCCTGACTGGCCCCAGCCCTGGACTGGCGGCCTCCCGGACGCAGGGCTCCAGCTCAGGGAACTAGTCGCGTGGCAGGACCTCAGCCCTGGGGAGCTGATCCACGTTGTCTTTGCTGTTGTTCTGGGCCTTTCTGGCGGCCGGCAGATGCCCCCGTGTGTGCCCCTCACCCCGATTCCTCCGTCCCAGCTTCTGGACAGGCGTAGCCTCGAGTGAGCACACCTGGGTGTTGGGCGAGGGGCCGGGCTCCTGCCGGGGGTTGCGGTGGGCTGAGCCACGGGGCGGAGTGCCAGCACGTGGGTCGGAGGAGGTGCCGGCCACGGCTTGGCTGCTGGGGGACGTTTTGCTTCCTGAGTTGGGAGGGGCCCTTGGGGGCACACGGCCGCCTGGGAAGTTGCATCCGGGGCACAGGGCCTCGTCTGGCCCCCCCGGTGGTGCCGAGCCGACCACAGGGCGACGACGGGCCAGGAGGCTGTGAATGCTGGATGACGGGGAAGGCGGGCAGGGCCGGCCCAGACCCCTGCCCAGTGTCCTCCCGCCCGGTCGTCACCGCGGGCCTGAGTCACTCCAGAGGACTGTCCGGAACCATATTTGCTTTGGTTTCTGGCGGTGCGGGAGAGTTTCCCTGCCCGGCGTTAGAGCACAGTCCTTTCCCTGGCCGAGGGAGTGACCGACCTGACTTGCTGTTGGAGGGCTGCAGAGCAGAGGGGCTGAGGGGCAGTGGGCGCACACCGTGTGGCGAGGCCTGGCACTCCTGCTGAGGAAACTGCGGGTCGCCTGGTCAGGTCCCCGGGCACTTGTGGGGTGCCAGCCTACGTTCAGTGGTACTGGGGGTCCACCCGCCACTCGGGACCCACTGGGCTCTGGCTCAGGCGTCCTTGCCACGCTGGGCCCTCAGTGTGGCCATGCTGCTGGGGATTCTGGAAGAGCCCACACCTGACTCCTCGCGGCCCTGTCTGGGACCTGCTGTGACGTCCATCGCGTACCTCTGGGCAGCACGTCCCATGAGAGGCACCGCCAGCAGGTCCTTCGGAGGCCACAGAGCCGCGGGGCCTGCGTCCTAGCGGGTCTTTCTTCCTCTGGCTCTGCTCATCGCGCCTGGCGTGGCAGTTTAGAACGACCGGCCTCACGGGGACAGGCGATGACCTGGAGGGAGGTCAGCGGGCGGGCTGTGTGCTGCGTCGTGCGGTGGCTCTGGCTGGTCCTCAGGGACGGCGAGGCTCGGTAGCGTCTGGTCTCGGGGTGTGACGATGCGCTGCTGTCAACCCCCAGGAGAGACCGGGGTCACTTGCTGATGGAGCCTGGCCCCGGGTGCAGCCTGGTTGATGGCCGTGGCCGGCAGGTCCCTGCTTCTCCCGGCCTGTCGTCGTGACGCGTGTCGGGGGGGATGGGGCGTGCGGGTCGGTCTCTGCGCCCAGAGCCTCAGCCATCCCCGCGTGTCCCCTGCCCGTCGTGGCCGTGCCCTGCACCGTCGGGCGGGTTCAGGGCAGCGCCGGCGGTGTCCTGTGCCGCGATCCCTCCACCGCTTCTGCCCCATCCCCACCAGCGGGTTGGGTCCTCTTTGGTTCTCACACAAGAGCGCCTGGGAGGTGTAGGCATTGGCTCACCTAGCGAGGCCAGGGGCTGGACGCAGCCCTGGTGACCTTCGCCGGCCCCTCCAGGGTGTGGGGGTGTGGCCGCAGGTCCCAGTTCTGTCCCTGTTTACGAGAGGTCAGGCGGTCACAGAGGGTGAGGAGGCCTGCGGGCCCTGGGCCGCCATCTGGCCATTGTAAAAGGGGCCATACACGTTTCTGGAGGGGGGCGGAGGGTGTTGGCCGCCCTCCCCTCCCCCGCCTGCGGGCAGACACCCCTGCGCCCTCCTCTCCTGGTGTCTGTGCCGAGGGTGAAAAGTTCAGGCCACCAGCCCCAGAGGGAGCTGGGGGTGGGGCGGAGCCACTGCGTGCTTTCCTCCCGGGCCCTGGATTCAGCAAAGGGCCCTGGGTTCAGCAAACCGGCCTGCTCCTCGCGGGGCGGGGCTGGGCTCCAGACAGACGGATGCGGTCCCGCCTGTGGCATCCCAGGGACTGGCACGGTTCACCGTGGGTGGCGGGAGCATGTGCACCCCGGGATGCGCCCTCGCCTGTGGTCAGGCCCTCAGGCTGCCCCGGCAGCCCCAGGTGGAGGGCACCTGCCCCCGAAGGTGCTGTGGCCTCTGCCCGATGGCCACGCCGGGGGCGGTGCGGCTCGTCCCTTTGGAGCTTAATTAGGAGGGCCCTGTCCGGCGTCCTGTCGCCCAGTTCCCACCGGGGATGAAGGGCCAGTCGGGGACTTGCAGCAGCGGGACCCTCGGCACAAAGGCTCGATGCTGCCCTGCGCCGACCCAAACGCTCCTTTATGCCGAGCTGCTCCCGCCCCACGGAAGCCTTTGTCCGTCTGGGCCTGCCAGTACCCGGACCCCTCTCCGCCCCTGCAGGACCTCCAGGGCTGAGATTCGGCCCTTGTCCCTGAGGGTCTCCTGTGTGGCTGCCCGACTCACGGGGACTTGGGGGGCCCCTGGGGCGCCCCCTCCTCCCATCCGGGCCACTGCTGAAGGCCAGGAGGTGCTGATGACCTTTGTGCAGATGGCCTGAGAGGACGATGCCCGGGGAAGAGTTACCCAGTTGACAGAAGCGGCTTCTTGGAAAGGGGACCTGGTCCCCAAAACAGGCAGCATCCTCAGGACGGGGAGGATGTATCAGCCCTCTTTGCTCGTTTCTTTTTCCCCAGGGGGCACTGGCCCCTGTGGGCAGGTGCAGGGCCAGCCTGGCCGAGGGGCCTGGGGAGAGACGCCCCGCCCCCGGCCCCTCACTGGCGTGGCAGGCCTGGGCCCTGCAGAGAGGCCGGGTCGAAAGGTCACTGCCCTGATCTTTACGCCACGTCGTGTGTTCTCACGACCCCTCGCCCTCCGCACAGACGGGCAGGGCTGGGGCTTGACACGGCCTTTCAGGGGATGAAACAGGCTGAAAGGTCTGAATTGCAGCCCTGAGGTGACATGTTTCAGTAGCTGAAAAATGGTGTTAAAGCGCGCGCGCACACACACACACACACACACACACACACACACACACACACACACACACACACATCTCGGTTTAGGACAAAGGGAAACCAGGACTGGTTGGGACGACACCACCTGCTAAAGCAAAGTGAGGTGGGAAGCCCTGGTGGGAGGCCGCACCAGGAGCCCCCTGTTGGCGGCCGGCCCGGCGTGGGGAGGGCCTTCGGGACTTTCCTGGCAATGACGGGGGTCGACGAGTCGGTGTTCCTGTTTGCTGACCCTTCGGCGCTGCCGTCTCGTCCACATCGTCCTTGATGTCGTCTGTGTTGCCCCAAACCCAAGTCTCCCTGTCGCTGCCCTGGCTTGTGTCTGTCCGCAGTGTTGGGACCTCATTTTCCCCCCACCTCCTCTGGCCCGCACCGGCCCTGCTTCTCTGGACCCTGGAGCAGGTGAGGTGTTTCTGCTCCCAGGGTGACCCTGGTACCTTTTTAAACAAAGCCGTCCCTCTCGAGGCTCTGAGGTGCTCTGCTTGTAGCCGGCCTCAGATGTGCTCCTTCCCAGGGGCGGCAGGTGGCAGGAGCCCAGCTCTTAGGTCCAGGGAAACACGGGTTATGTTGCCGCTGCCCGTGCCTGCGGCCGGTGGCCCAGAGTGTGCCAGGCTACTCAGGCTCCAACGACAGGGCTGCAGGAGCTGGAGCTGCAGGGGCAAGTGGCCATGGAGATGGGCGTGGCGCGGGGCCTTCTCCCCTCCTCCCCTCCCACTGCCCCGCCCGGCTCCCAGCTCTGTCCTTCCATTTTCTGTGTCACTGGGAGTAGGTGAGTGGTTCTCAGGCTGGAAGGGCTCACGTATTTGGGGAAACCTCCCTCACACGTCTGTTCTGGTTCCTTCTGTGACTTTCCAGAGCACTTGTGCTGTGAATCCTGTGTGTCTTCCCCGCGCTTCGGTGGACGGCACCCTCCACACGCTCAGGCCTGCCTGGGGCTCCGCGTCCACACCCTGGCCACGTGCGTCCCCGCGCTGTTTCTAGAAGCGGGAGTCAGGTTGGGGCCTGGGGCATGAGGGACGGCGAGGTGGACGCTGTGCCAGCCCCGTGCTGGTCCCGGGAGGACAGCAGCGGTGACAGGGACCGCGGACGCGCACCCCCCCCATCATCTGTCGTCGCTCCCTGTGGCCAGCACGGGGCGGCGTCTGCGGCCTCTCTGCTCTTCCGGGGACAGGCGCCACGGTCGTGTCTGTGCTTTGCTGTCCTTTGCCCACTGGTCCTTCAAGGTTCCTCCCACCCGGGGCCTCCCACTCACCGGGGCTTTGGTTTTTCCACGAGCACTCTACCGCATCCTTAAATGTTTGCCGGAAGCTGAGGAGGGGCCTCTAGAGGGATCTGGCCCTGTGGGAGAGCCGCGAGCACAATCTCAGCCCTTTCTGCCCAGGGGTGGGGGACTGGGGCCTTTTCTCTGCTGCGGAGACGCTGGGGTCACGCGTGCCTTTGCTCTTTGGCCTTTACCGTCCGGGGTGGAGCCTGCTCTGTGTGGAAGAACTGGTGTCGGCTTTGCTGCGGCTCAAGCCTCCTTCGCCCGCTGTGCCCGCAGCCAGCCCGGTTCCAGGTTCCAGTCCACGCCGCCCAGCATCCTGGAGGGAGGTGGTCCTGACCCGGCACCTGCCTCTCTGGGGACGGTGGGCAGGGCACACCCGCAGGGGCAGCAGGACCCATTCTTCAAGCTCTCAGGTCACTTTCTACGCTCAGAAACTGTTTTCCTGGTGCCCGGTATTTGTCTCCAAAAGAAGGGTGAGGCCCTGCGGTGAAAGGAGCTGCCTGGGCGCTGGGCCCCCGGGCGGAGGTCGGCCTGCCTGGCTCTGCTGCTCCCCCCACTGGGCATGAAGGGTGGGCTCTCAGCGTCCCTGGGCCTCCCGGGGTCCCCCTGGCCCACCCCTGGGGTTGTGCCCCCACCTCGATGCTACAGCCTTGCCTGTCGGAGGATTGGCCGCTCTGCTGTGACGCTCCCTCGTTAGCGCTGTGGATTCTCCCTGGGAAAGGTGAAAAGCCTCCCCAGTACCTCGGTCCTGATGTGTGCAGGACCCCTAGCCTTTGAGGTGTTTGCCTTTTGTTCCAAAACGTAGGGGGGTGGTTCTTGGGCCCCTGTGTCCACGTGTGCGTTTGCAGTGAGTGTTGTGTGCGTGTCATGGCCTCCGGCTGCTCCCCGGCGAGGGCGGGTGTGGGGCTGTTGACGCAGCCGGGCTCCACCCGGGGGGCGAGGAAGTGGGTGTCCACAGCTGTCAAGCCTGGCTCTGGGGGAAGGGTCTCTGGCTGACCGCAGGACGCTTGTTCTGTTTAAAGAGAAAGACTACTTTAAAGGTAGTGTCAGCTAGATTTTCTGATTAGATGACTTGTCTGAGGAAGTGAAGTCAAGAAGAACTCAGGCTTTGGTTTGGTGATTGACAGAGAGCTTGTGCTGTTTACTGTAAACCTTCCAAACAAAACTTGAGGCTTGTGACCTTTCGCTTTCTGGGTGCATGTCAGCAAGGGCTCGCTCCACCCTTGACGGCAGCCCTGCTTCGTGGTCGCCCCCAGCCGGGGTGGGGCCTGGCCACGCGTGCAGAGGACACACAGTGCACACGCCCGCCGTGGCGACTGCAGCCTGGAGGCAGGAGCCCCATCCTCGCTGGCTCTCTGAGTCACTCTTGCTCGCTGCCTCCCGGCCCAAAGTAGCTGCTCAGGCCGAGCCTTCATGTCCACGCACAGGAGAGGCCGGCACCCTGGGCTGGATGGAGTCACGGGGCCTCGCGTCGTGGCAGAGAGTCCTTTCAGCTGAGCGGGGCGTGCTGGCTGCAGGTCTGGCCACGTGGGCTCAGGCCTGGCCCCAGCCTCACCTCCTCTGTCCTTGCTGGGAGGCCGTGCGGGGCAGCAGCTGAGATGGGCCCTGGGGCCAGACGAGCGGCTTTTCTGGGGCCATTCTTGCAACATGCAGATTCCTAAACTTGCTTTGAAGGCGACTCCCAGTGGAGAAGTCCCCACCTGGTCACTCACTCCCCAGGCAGAATCACGTGGTCCTCACGTGTCCCTCTCCCTCAGCCCCTTAGAGCAGGGGCCTGACCTTCCTGTTCTGAAGACAGAGGCCTCTCCGTGGGTCCTGGAATGTTGCGGGGAGATGGGGCTGCTCCGAGGCCCCGCTGGACTGGGAGGGAAAGCCTCCCAGTCACCGATGGGGTGTTGTCGGGGCTGTGCACGGTTAGCGGGCATGCGGCCCTGAAGCCCGGGCTGTCAGCCACCACCGTGGCGTTCTCATTTCTGATAGGTGCGCAGCCGGGTCCCACGCGGACCTGCAGGGCTTTGCCCTTTCCTGCGCCTGCTGCCAGGGCTGGGCGGAAGGCCAGGAGCGCCACTGAGCCCCAGGGCGTCTGTGGAGATCAGTCCTGGCCTTGGATGGGGACCCCGAGCGTCCGGGCTTCCTTGTTACGGCCAGAAGCGTCCCTAACCCTGCAGGAGGAAGAGACCACCTGCTGGAGGGCCGGTGCTGGCCAGACTCCAGAGCTCCCAGCATGCGTCGGGGCTGCGGGCCCAGGGTCTCCATCCCAGCCATTGCCTCAACCCCCAGGAAGCTCTGACACCTTGTGTCCCCGAGACACCCGGGGCCTTGGGACGGCCGTGGATCCCCCGGGCTTCCGTGCACCCACAGGGCTGCATGGCATGTGTGGACCCCAGGGTGACCCCACCCTGGTCCTTGTGACTTGGCCCCGGGGGCACCGCTCCACCATCCAGGTCCCTCCCTTAGCCCTTGACTGCAGCCTTAGACTCTGACCTCCTGTTCTGCTGGGCGTGCGGGGAGGGCGTTTCCACAGCCTGTGGGAGAAACAGCCACCCCGTCTCCTGGTCTCCTGGGCCTCTGGGCTCCTGGGCTCCGGTCGCTCTGGGCCCGCACGCAGCGCTGGTGTTTCTGGCCCGGTTGTCATGGGCCTGGTGTCTGGAGGCCCCAGGCTGCACCAGTGAGCAGTGCAGGGCTTCCCCTCCCAGTCCAGCGGGGGCGGCTGAATGCCAGGTGGGGCCGCAGAGCACTTCTGGGGCGTAGTGGCCAAGGACTGGACAGTCACCCCAACTCCCAGCCGCCGGGCATCTCCGTGTCCTGAAGGCCCGGGTCCCTGGCCCCCCGCGTCTCTGTGGGTGCTGCAGGCCTGGCGGACACCCCACGGGGGATGCCCCGTTGGAGAGCCCCTTCCTGCCCGCCGGCCTTCTCCGGGCGCCGCGTCCTCCCGCCCCACCACTTCCAAGCCCCCTTCCCGTCCTTGTCACCTCCTCTCCTCTGGGCTTGCCAAGAATGTCGGGAAATTGGCGGGGGGGGGCACAGGAAATGCCTCCTTCCCTCTAAGGACTGCTCCAGCTGCAAGTGCAGGGGGCTGTGGGAGGGTCACGGGCGTGGAAAGCTGTCCCCGGCCAAGGCCACCCCACGCCCCAGCCCTGCAGATAGAGGGGCGCTGTCTGCCTCACTCTGGCCCCATGTGCGCACCCTGCCAGGGGGAGACCGAGGCCGGTGGTCGGCGGGCTCCTTGAGGGAAGTGAGGTGTTTCTCCTTTAGTTGTTTCAAGTGGGATCTTTCAAAAAGCAGATTCAGTGGTGACACCTCCTCTCCCGCCATCTGTGTCATTAGCGTTTAGGAGACACGTTAGCCATTGGGGTGGAACCCGTTCCTCCTCCTCCAGGAGGCCGCCTGGGTCACCATTGCAGAGGGAGGGCCCGGTGTTCCCGATGTCACTGCCAGAGCCCGGCCTGCTGTAACCGCATGTGATTGAACCCCTGAACAGCCCCAACATGGCACCCAGTCTCCTGGCCTGCAGAGAGGAGGCTGTGTCACCTGACACTTCACACGTGCACCTTTTAAGAATGTACACCTGGCCTAGAAAACAGCAGCGAACACAGGCTATAGTGTGGGTATTAAAAAAATGAAACCGGAGACCCCAGTCTTCCTATTAGATCATGTGAACTCGGGTCTTAGGGTCAGTGAAGGTCAGAGAGAGCTCGGGGTGGGCCGTGGGCTCCGGTCCCTGCTGTGGCCTTGGCCACAGTGGGCAGAGCAGGCCCAGACCTGGGGCGAGGGGCCGGCCGCTGATTCTAATGGTGGCCCCAGCCCTCCGCCCTTGATGGCAGGGCCTGAGAAGGGCTGCTGCCCCTCCCCCAAAGGAGAAGGTACAGGAAGCCCCTGTCTCTGCTCCCCCCCCCCCAGGGCTGCTGGGACACCCTTCCCTTCCCTGTGGGGTCCTTGGCTTTGTGCAGTGAGAGAAGGGGGCCCGGGGGCGTCTGTCAGCGAGGGGACGATGCAGGGCTGGTATGGGCGGGGGCGGGGGTGGGGTCAGGTCCTGGGCCGGGCGGGTCCCCTGGTGCAGCCATGTCACCCAGACTCTGGCCTGGCAGCACTGGGAGAGCCTTGGTGCCTGGGCCCCTGGCCTCCTGCCCCTGCCAGGCCCTGCCCCCACCTGCCTCTTGATGGGGGGGGGGGGTGTCCTGGGATGCTCCGCAGGAGGGGAGCTTCAGGGGTCTCAGGGCCCGCTGCCCGGCTCACCAGTGGTGGGGATTCTGCAGCTACGGGGCTGTCATGTGACCGGCGTGGTTCCTGCTGTAGGCAATGTGTTAGGGCTAGACATTCGAGAAACGCCATGTTCTCTGCTCTGAGGTAGCAGAGCCTGTGTCGCCCCATTTTTCAGATGAAAAACAGGTGTTGATTCTTCAGCCGCGTCCCCCGCTCAGGCCCCTGTTGCCCGCGTCCTGGCTCTCCTGGGCCCAGTGTGGCCCACATAGCCTCCTCCCCGGTGCTGGTCACCCTTGTCCCCCTCCCCACCCCAGCCCACCCCACTGGCAGGGATGAACCTCAGACGGGAGGGGCTGGGCCCCCTTGGAGACCCTCATCCAAGTGTGAAAGTGACGCGGTGAGCTTCATGCCATGTGTTCTTCATTTTACTAGGGACCCACTCTGGTGGCCCTGCCTTCTTGTGCCCTGGTCAGTGCTGGCGACAGGCCCGTGGACTCTCGGCTCTGTGTCTCCAGGGTCATGTCTTTGGGACCCACGAGCAGCTGTCTTTCAGCCTGGGCTTGGGGACTCACCAGGGATACACCAGCGGTGACTTCGCTGGCCCCTTGCCGGCCTCGGTGCCTCAGCCTGGAAGCAGAGGCGGCCAACGCGCCAGCTCTGAGTAGCCCCGCGGCCGGGCAGCGCCAACGTCCACCCGCGCCGGCTCAAGCGCTGGGCTCAGTGTTGTGTCGGTTTCTATGGCGAGAAAACAAGCAGGGCGGCTGCCGGGAGGGGGAGGGGAAGGGGAGGGAGGAGGTGCAGGCGCTGAGGAAGCCGAACAGACCGGCGGCGTGGGCGGGGCCGGCCGGGGCTACTTCCTGGCGGGGAAGCAGGCGAAAGTGCCGTCCCTCCAGCTGCCCGCTGAGGCCGGGGCGCCTGCAAGAGCAGGGCTGGGCCTTGTCGGCTGTCGGCACGTGCAGTGCCTGGGGGAGGGGGACCTGCCTGGGGGGGGATCTTTAGGTTGCTGAGGAGTGGAGGGCAGCTCCCCTGAGACCCCGCCTGCTGGCGGAGGAGGCTGCACGGGGTCTGGCCCAGCGGTGCCACGGCGGTGGCCAGGTCCGGTGTGTCTTGCCTTCGGCCTGCGCCGCCCGCTGGCCCTGCCGCCCACGCCTGGCTCGCCGCAGCTTCCTTTTGGCCCCGGGTCACCCTGATTTCTCTCGGGGCTGCTTGCAGGTCTGGGTGAGGGGCCAGGCTGCCTCCCCCTGCTGCTGCGCCCCTCCTGAGAGCCCCTCCAGGGGAACCCAAGGTCTCCAGCTGACCTGGGAGCCGATGCCAGTGCCACTGCGAGAGCGCCCTGGGTCGGGCTCCCTTCCCTTCCCCCCCAGGAGACCTGCACCTGGAGGAGGAGAGGTGGGAGCAGATGGGCTTTCAGCCACCCTCCTCTGGGTCACCTGCCCACCGGGCCGCACCCACCCGGGGTTCTGCTGTGGCCCCCGAGGCTGGAGGGTGGGGTGGGCGCTCCACGCACGGTCCTGCGGCTCCATCCCCGTCACATTCCCGTCAGTGACTGGTGTGGACAGGGGAGTTTGGGGCCCACGTGTGTGCTTCCTGGACGGATGCACCCCCAACGATAAAAAGAAGTGACCTTTTTCTGTAATTAGAATTGGGAGCACAGAAAACCCTTTGGCTTTGAGGTGTGTTTGGACCCCAGTGGGCAGCCTGTGTGCTGCCTTGAGCTCTGGTTCAGATGCATGGTGGTTTTCGCGGAGCTGTAGGGAGCTGGGCGGCAGCTCACAGCAGCCTCCCCAGTGAATTTCTATCTTCCCCGCCATCACCAGCTCTGTGTGCACTTGGGAGGTGTTGACAAATGGGCTTAAAAGTCGTCTTTTGGAGGATCTTATCCTTAACAGGTTAGAGAGTGGTTTCCAAGTTCCTTCGCTCCGGCGTGAGCCGAGGCTCAGCTCCGGGTGGCGCTCGCACGCGCCCTGGGGCTCCACGTGGGTGACACCGGACCGCAGGGTCGGCTTCTGTGGGCAGCCCTTTGCGTCCCCAAGGACGGCGAGTGGCCGCTGCTGAGCCTGTGCAGCTGGGCACCTTGCGGGTCCACGGTGACCGAGCGCGTTGAGGGTCTGGGCTGGCTTCGTAACCCGGCTTTTGTCTGGGAAGCAGGAGGAAAGGGCCTGAAATGCCTACACCTCATCTCTCTTTTGAGGTCTCTCAACTTGTCGCAGTGTGTGGGGGGGGTTATTGTTATTTAATGCCATTTCGGATAAAGAAAAAATTAAAAATTTAAGCTATCACCCTGAGTTTTACTGTTCCTCCTCCCGTCGTGTGATGCCACTTTTAAATGCAAAGATGAGAGCGTCTGAGGTGTGTGCAGGGTCGCTGCAGCCTGCGTGTGTGTTTCGTCCTTGTCTGGCTGACGGCGCTGCCCCCCACCCCCAGCTGCCTCTGCCTCCCTCTGAGGTGTGGAAGGTGGGACGGACGAGAACCCGGGTCCCCAGCTCCCGTTCTGGCCGCGTCTCTGACTCTAGCGTGGGTACGGAGAGGCCAGGACGGCCTCCTGGGCTGGGGTGGGAGGCGGATGGCCCCCTCTGAAGGGAAGCCCTGGCCCGTTGGGGTCACACGCCATCTCTCTGGCTCTGCACACACCCCTGTCCCGTTGGATTTCATTTACAAAATAACATTTGATCAAAGGTGAAGAGGTGACCCCAGTAGAGCATTGACCCCAGTGTGCGGTCGTGTGCCTGCAAAGCCAGCCCTGGCGTCTTACCTTCAGGTTAAAAAGCCCTCGTGGGAGGGGCCTCCTAGGACCCCCTTCCCGGCCCTCCTCCTGCCCCCGGGGGTGTGTGGGAGTTGGTGTCAGGCTTTGGAGGGCCGGGAGACCCCCATGCTGTGCAGAGATTGGCCGCCTGTCCCCTTTGGGTGGGTACATCTTGGGGATGTTTTTACTTAGATTCTGAAGACGGGGACAGTGTTCCCTGGACAGGAAAAATCCTGATGTGGAGAGAAACGGGGAGCTCCCGACATGGGCAGTTTGGACCCCAAGAACGTCGTGAGTGGCCTCCTCTACCCCCGAGGATGGTTCAGGCTCTGTGGCCCCCTGCGAGGCGGGCTGCTGGGAGGGTCTGCTCCCGTGGACTGAGCACAGGGCTCCTCCAAGTGGGATGGGGCGTGTGGGCGGTGGACCTCGTTCTCCGAGGGCCTCCCGGGGCCCAGGGAGCTGGGTGCCAGCCAGGGGGAGGGGTCGTTTGAGAGCAGAGAGTCCTCGTCTCTCCCCCCCCGGCTGCCTCTTTGGAAGCCCCCCCATCCTGCACGGTCAGCACTGGAATTTGGGTCTGGTAGGCGGAGTGCTGAGAGCAACACCGATTCCCTCCTGCCTCTCAGGATGCACGGATTGGGGGCGCTCGGGGGTCCATCACGTGCCCTCGCCTGGGGCTGGGCCTCTTTACTGGCGTCGTGTCTGTGTGTCAGTGAAGTCAACCCTGAGGCTGGGGTGTGGTTGACCCGTGGGTGTCATGGCAGTGCCCTCGGGACGCTGATGGTGGCCGGGATCCGGGCCTTTCTTCTGGGCATGGAGCTCCTGGGCCTTTCTTCTGGGCATGGGGCTCCTGGGCCTTCGAGTCCCTCCACAGAACTGACCAGCCCGCAGCACCTGTGTCACCTCCTCCAGGACCCCGGCCCCCAGGTTCCCGGTCCTCCTTCCGTCCTGGCTCACGCACCCACCCTCCCGAGGCTCCCGCTCGGGCGAGCTGTGATGCGTAGCTCGCGGCAGGGCCTGGCGCATGGCAAGCAGGCTTTCTGTGCACAGAGACCTGGGGTCTCGGGCTCCCAGCCCCAGGCCCGGCGGCTCCTCCCGCGGGAGTGGGGGGCAGGCGAGATGGCGGAGCGGCAGGGGAGATGGCGGAGCGGGAGACGGCGGGAGTCTGGGGACGCGTTCCCGCTTCGGCCTCCGGTAGTGTGTCCTCCAGGGTGGGACACTGAGCAGCCCGAGGCCTCAGCTGCCCTGGGCCCCCGGGTGCTCCACCATCTGCCGCCCCCTCTGCTCGCAGTCGAGGCCTAGGGTCCCGAGGCCTCGGGAGACCCTCGGCCGGCGTCACGTTGGCGTTTGGAGGAGCGGAAGGCCCTTCGCTGGAAGGACGCGGGAGGCTGCTGTGTCCCGGCAGCCTCTGATCCTGGCTCAGCGCCCCCGGCCAGCGTCCGCATCGGTGCCCTGACTGATGGGACCAGGCGGGGCTGGGGGCTCTCTCCCCAGGGCCTGTCCCAGGGCCACCCGGGAGCTATCCCACCAGCCTGCCAGGTTTAGGGCTCTGCTCAGTGAAAGGCCTGCCGGGTCCCCGCTGACTCCCGGCTGCCCCGGGCCCGGGCTTCTCTCTGAGGCTCTCACCTGGAGCAGGTGAAAGATCACACACGAGAGTGCCGTGTTATGCGTGTGTGCAGGCTACACGCCCCTACACGCCCGTCCACTCGCGTGTGCCCCGATCTTGTCCTGGTCCGAGCACGGCAGGTGTCAGCTGTGGGTCCGGAGGCGTGTGGGCGGGTGCCCTGGAGGTTTGAGCAGCAGAGGGTGGCCCTGGCCCCCACCCGGCATGGCATGCAGCTCGGAGGAGGAGGCCAGTGGAGGGGGCCTGGGGCCCGCAAGGCATGGGGGCTGTGTCCCCAGGGGCGGCGAGGGAGACGCCCACGGAACCCCTGGCGGCAGCTCTGGGTGTGAGCAGAGGGGCCGGGGACAGGCTGGCATCTGGGCACGGACGTGGGGCGGGGGGGAGGCTGGTGACCCGGCAGAGCTGCTGCCCGGCCCGTGTGCCCGCTGCTCCGTCGGGGCCCTTGTCTGGGGATAGCGCCCATGCGTCCTGGTGGTTCCTGTGTCAGAGGCTTGTTGGGGGTCAAGGGTAAGGCCGACCTTCCCGAGGGGCCTTGGTGGGGTGAGGGCCGCGTGGGGCACGGTGGTGTCCAGCCCCGCCCCTGCCGCTGCCTCGTAAACTGTCCTCTTCCCCTCGGGCTGGTCCTCCAGAAGGGCGGCCCCAGTGCCCTGTGTTGCCTGCCGGCTTTCTCTCTTGTTCTGGATGGAGAGGCCTGTTGGCCCTCCTCCCTCTCTGCCCAGGGGCCAGAGGCCTGGCGACCACTGTGCCCCCCCACACCCCGCCAGCCGGTCAGGGCGCTGGGAAAGATGGTGTCCCTCACCACCCCTCAAGGACATTGTCCTAAGAGTAGAATGAGCCCCAGAACAGCTTCATTGTTCTCGGGGTTCTGGTGTCTGGGGTTTTTTTTTTGTAAAGTCCTTTTAACAGTTACTTTCCAGTGACCGCTAAGGAAAAGAAAAGGTTCCGTTCCACCCTGCCTGGTCCAGCGGGGGACTTCCCCTGATTTTCTGATGCTAAAAGGGAGGTTTTGCAGGAGTGTGGGAGGCCTTGTGCAGCAGGGCTGGTGGCGGGTCCGTGACGTGGCGAGGACTATAGGGCCACCGGAGGCCTCCCTGTGTCGGGGCTGATGTCCAGGGTCTTCAGGGACACCCCTTCCCAGAGCCCCGCCCAGCCCCTCCCGTCCCCTCCCTGCATTCTCCTCCACAGGGGGGTTGGTGCGGGGGGGGGGGGGGGGTGGGGGGTGGGGGGGTGGTAGGACCTCCCTCTGGGAGCCAGGCCAAAGGTCCCTCCTTGCGGAGGGAATGCGGACCCCTCCATCGAGAGCCGCTGAGGTCTGGTTCCCGGGGGAGGGGCAGTGACTGTTTCCTTAGAAAAGTCTTAACTTATTCTCATCGACGGTGTGGAAATAACAGAAAAGGTGACCCATTTAAGTTTAAAAAAAATCAAAGCAAATCTGTAAAACTGCTATTCTCACTTCATTTTGGGGTTTGGGGTTGTCTTGCAAATTTAATCTGCTTCCTCTGTACCAGAGTAATCAGAAAATAGGTTAATTTAAGCGTAATATGAAACATGAATTATCACGTGGAAAATATTAATGGTACTTACAAAAATAGCTCTGCAGTTTCTAGAACTGTAAAATCTGCAGGACCATCCATGACGTAGCCTTTGGGCTGATTTAGAGGTAGTGGTCCCAAGCGTGGGGGCTGAGAGCTACGCTGTAGGAGACGTGGGTGGTGTTGGCAGGACTCTGTCACAAAGCCTAGGTGGGATGCGGTGGCCCGGAGCCCCGCCATCGCCTCGGGGAGCCACACTCTCTCCTCTGCGGCCTCCCTCTGAGGCGAGGCGGGCATCCCTGCAGGAAGGAGCCTGCGATTCCCTGCTGCGCCCACCCCGGGCAGAGGTTCAGGGGCCCAGCAGGGCTGGCCCCGGTCTTGGCGGTGGGTCCACGTGGCTGTAGGAGTGGGGCTGACTCCCCGCCCCTCGAGCTGCTGCGGTCCCTGTGGGCAACAGGCTCACCCTGGGCGGGAGAGTCCAGCAGAGCGGGGTGGGGGGGGGGGTGTCGCTCTGCGGGGTGCCATGTGCCTGCCCGCGCTGATGCCCACCCACATGCACAGCTTCTCTCTGTGTCTGCTCCGCTCCCGCTGCGTCTCTTTGGGTGTTCCCACCCTGTGCTCCTCACGTGTAGGGTCTGTGGGCGTCTGCCCCTCTTAGGGGTCCGTGCAGGTCCATGGTTATGGGTTCTTGAGGGACTTTCCCCTGCATGGTGGGCGGGGGCCCCAGGCCCTTGTTGCTTGTGGTGGGCCTCCTGGGCCAGCACGTGACGTGGGCGTGTCCTCCTGGGCTCAGCTCCACACTGCCGCGGGGATGCTCGCTTGTCTTCTCCGGTGTCAGAGTGTGCGGACCGGGGTTCCGGGGCTGAGAAGCGGGGCTGGAGGCTGCTGCCCCCGCCGATCTCCGGGAATCCCAGCCTGACGGCTGTGACAGCTCCACCCCCACCGGGGTTCAGAGAGGTGGGGATGGGTTGCTTTGAAGGCCCCATGCTGCCCAGCAGGAACTTGTCATCTCTGTGGTCCTGGCTGTTTTTCTGCTGATCGGCTAAATGACAGGAAAATTGCAGAATGAGCAGCTGGACCGTGGGACTCTCTGAATGTCACGGAGAGACCCCAGGCTCCCTGGCTGGCGGCTGGCCGCCTGCCCCCCGCCCCTGCCCCACGCTTGTGCTCTCCCCGGGACCCCCGCCTCGAGCCCCCGCCGGGCTGCGGTCATTTACACTCACCTGTCCCTGCTCTGGGGGACAAATCGCCTTGGGTCCTGTCCTGGGGCTTGGAAATCTCAGGAATGCTTCCAGTGTGTTTCTTGCTCCTCACCTAGAATCCGGGTGACAGACCCTCAGTCCTGCCTCAACTCCAGACCAGCAGTGACTTTCTAATTCAGAAATATCAGTTAGGAGTGGAATTCCGTGTTAAGACTCAGTTAGAAATAGATGTGTTGTATTAAGATTCCTAGACTTTTTCTTTTCTTTTCTTTATAAGATTGCTATGTTGTTTTTTTTAAACGTGGTTTTCATATGCCGTCTGTAACTTTTAAAAAATGCTCCCTTAGACACGTTTTTGCCGATTTGTGCATTTGTAAGAACGTCTCTCACCGCTTTTCTGAGACCTCAGTCTGGGGGGGTGCAGGCTCGTTCTTGCCGGTGGAAGGTCCCTGAGGTTGGGGGCCGGGGTGAGGGGACTGCTTTGCCTTCCGAGTGGCTCGTAAGATGGTGATGGGGCCACAGGTGATGCCGAGTTGATCCCCCAGAGGGTGCTGCCCCTGGCTGCCGACCCCGGCCTGCGTGCCCATGTCTTGGCAGGGGACCTAGGTCTTCAGCTGCTGAGGGTCGGGGCACAGAGCGGGGAGGGCCAGAGGGCGGGTGCTGGTGGGGGGAGCGGGTGGATGCCGGCCAGCGCGCTGAAGGTTCTCCTGCCCCCTGCTGTGTGAGGTGGTGGCCTGAGCAGCGCCCTCTGACCCTACCTGTGAAGTGGCACGAGGCTTGAGAGAGCCAGCCGGGGCGGGGCTTCCGGGGCGCCCACTGCCAGGATGCCAGGCCACAGGGTTTGGGAGGCGGGGGCCGGGGTGGGCCTCAGGACCTCGGGGCCGCCCTCTGTGTCGAGCCTCTGCATTTGTGTGCAGCCCCACACCCACCCGCCATGGGACCCTGGCCAGGGCCACGTTGTCACCCTGGACATGCCCTGGCTGCCCGGCCAGGTGCCCAGTGGATGCCAGCCCCGCCGGGACCTTGTCTGACCCCTGACGCCGTCTCGGTGCCATGGACCTTGAGCGGCTCCCCGGGCTCCTCAGTCAGGAACCCTCAATCCTCAGTGGTTGGGTTTTTCAACCAACAGTTCCTCTTATTTTTCTAATAGATATTTTTAGTAATAGCTTTGTTGAGATGTAATTCGCATGCCAGAAAATGCACCCTTTCTAAGAGTATGATCCAGTGAGTTTTGATATATGCCACCCATCACCGTTGTCTAATTTTAGGACGTTTCCATCACCCTGAAAGAAACCCGTGCCCTGTGGGCCCCCCATCACCCAGCACCCACCGATGCACTTCCTGTCTGCGGAATTTCCCGTTCTGGACGTTTCACGGGAATGGGACCATGTGGCCTCTCACGTCTGCTCCTCTCACCGGGCGCTGTGTCCTCGCGGCTCCACCGTGTCGCGTGTCTGTGCCTCACTCCTCGTCAAGGCCGAGCGATACCGGTGTGTGGATGGACGGGACCACGTTTTGTTTTTTCATTCACCCACTGACGGACATTTGGGATGTTTCCGCTCTTTGGCTATTACGAATAATGCTGCTGTGAATACTCGTGTCTGATGTTTTTGCGGGTGTGTTTTCAGTAATCTTGAGTACAGGCCCAGGAGTGGAGTTGCTGGACTGTACGGCAGTTCTGTAGACTGTTCCATGGCGACGGTAGCTCTGTTCCTCCACCAGCAGCGCACAGTGTTCTGGTTTCTCCACATCCTCACCGCCGCTTTGTTTTTTTTTTCTTTTTTTTTTTTTTTGCGGTACGCGGGCCTCTCACTGTTGTGGCCTCTCCCGCTGCGGAGCACAGGCTCCGGACGCGCAGGCTCAGCGGCCACGGCTCACGGGCCCAGCCGCCCTGCGGCATGTGGGTTCTTCCCGGACAGGGGCACGAACCCGTGTCCCCTGCATCGGCAGGCGGACTCCCGACCACTGCGCCACCAGGGAAGCCCCCTCTCACCGACGCTTTGTAGCGTCCATCCTTTCAACAATTACAGCCGTCCTAGTGAGTGTGAAGGGGCACCTCATGGTGTTTTTTTTAATTCTACTCTTTTTTTGAGATGGTTGTAGGTTCACCTGCAGGCGTACGAGGTGACAGATATTCCCGTGCACTTGGTCTAGATTCTGGTACCAGGTGTGAGTCCCTCTTTCTAGTCCTCTCGGGTATTGACTGGGGGTCACGGGGTGGTTCTACACCAGCTTTCCTGGCAGCTGCCCCGGGTCACATCCCTGCCAGCGGCGCGCAGGCTCCCGATTTCCCTGAATCCTTACCGACACTTGCTTTCTGGTTGTGATCGTAGCCGTCCTGATGGGTGTGAGGTGCGTTTCCCTGATGGTCAGTGACACTGAGCATGTCTTCACGTGCTTGCGCTTGCTGGCTGTGTGTGTGCCACCTTTGGAGCAATGCCTGTCCAAGGCCTTCGCCCTTGAGATGGTTGTTTTTGTCTCGAGTTTCCGTTCTCATGTGTTCTGGATCCAGGTCCCTCATCAGGTGATTGCAGAGGTTTTTTCCGCCGTGTGTGCTGTCTTCTCGCCCTCTCGATGGCGTCCTTTGAAGCACAGATGTTCTGATGCTGCTCAGTTCCCCCTCTGCTATTTCATCTTTGGTTCCTTGTGCTTTGGTATCATCTAAGCCGCTCACTGGGGGTGGGGCTCACACCGTTGGAGCCCTCATGGTTCCTCCAGACGCTTCACCTTCAGGTTTTCTCTGAGATGGTTTGAGGAAGCAGTTTATCGTAGGGGAGCTGCACAGAAACACTCGGCCCTAGGGAGCCGGGAGGGCCCTCCCCTGGCCGCCCTCACCCCGAGAGCCCGGTGAGGACGTGAGGAGCAGGGGGGAGGTTTGGCTTGTGTCCTTTCAAGGACCCCCTTTCCAGCCGTGTGGAAAATGAGCTCATAACGGTGGCAGCGCAGGTCCAGCAGCCCCTGACGCCGAGGCCGGGCTGCGCTCGGCCGCCTTCGTCCTGACCGGTGGCCCGTGGGCGGGGCCTCGCCGCGGCGGCTCTCTCCCATCTCGGTTGATCTCGGTCTCCTGGGCGTTCGGGTGATCCTGCCCACCCCCCCCCCACCCCCGCACCCCCCCCCCCCCCGCACTGGCCTGGGGGGAGGTGCCGCGGGCTGTGGACCATCGTCACAGCTTCCTGGAGCAGTTGGTGTTGCAGGTCGGTGGCCAGTGGTCTCGCCCCTCCGCCTCTGCCTTCTGCACGGGACCCAGCAGCAGTCACTCTCCCCACGCCCACCCGGTCCTCCCGGCGCTTCCCAAAGCCCTTCCCTGAAGTGAGAGCCGCCTTGGACGGTGGGTGAGGCGCTCTCGTGGCCCCTAGCACAGCCTGCCCGGGCCTTTGGTGCAGAATCTGTCGGACTGTGAGCTGGCAAAGGGGAGCCGCTGCCTGCAGGCCGGCTCTGAGGCTGGCTGCTCTCCCAGCACACTCGCCGCCGCCTGGTGAAGAGGTGGAGGGGGGGGTGGGTGGGGAGGGGATGATATAGGGGGTGCAGGCAGATGTGTTGCACAGCAGGGCACGTGCCTCTGGAGGACACCCCCAGCTCTGTGCGAGCTTCCCGTGGGGCTTTCCGCTCACCTGGAAGGTGTGCGCTCACAGCCGAGAGGTGGGGACGTGGCCCCTCGTGTTGATCTGTGGAGGCTGCTCGCTGCCTCCGGGGAGAGGCTGGCGCTCTTCCTGTATCTGCTGGCTGGGCTGGGTCAACCCGGGCTCCGGGGGGCAGGGGGTGACACCGAGGCTGATGTCCTTCTAACAAGTTGACGACCAGGGTCTGGCGGCTGGACAGTGCGTGTCGCCTCCTGGCCGAGCACAGTGCCTGGCCGGACCCTCATCTGGGCCTGGTCCCCGAGGTGGCAGAACTCCTGCCCCCAGCAAAGAGTTGGGGGAGCCAAGTGTCGTTTCCTCCGTGGGGCAGGTCTTCCGTCCAGGCCGTGCTCCTTGCCAGCGGCGCAGGTCTCACTGGGTGGACGCGCCCACCTGGCCCCGCAGCCACATTGTCTAGTGCTGTTGGACCAGAGGGCGTGTGGGGACCAGCCGCCCTCAGCCCTGCAGAGCGCCCAGGGCAGCGGGCATCCTGGCCTTAGGCCCGAGGCCAGAGGGGACGCCTCTGTGCTGCGAGAAAGCAGACCGATCCAGCCCGGGGAGGGGGGTGGTTACCGCTCTCCTCTGGCTGCCAGTGCGCGGCCTGCACAGCTGAGCTTCGCATGTGCACGGCCCTGAGCAGGTGCGTGTGCCCCTGGGGGTGCAGGGGGGCCCCTCATCCTGACGACCCGGGGCGCCCCGGACATACGCCTGCCTCCATGCAGGTGGCGGATCTCAGGGCAGCGCGGCGCCCGTCTGGGCGGGTGGAGCCCTGTCACCTGCACATCCCACAGGGGCTCACGGATGCGGTCGTGGGCCTGAGCAGGGAGGTGACTGAGTGGCCGCTTGCCCCAGCCGGGCAGCCGCCTGGGGGGCACGCACCCCCACGTGCTCCGTGCTGGGCCCAGCCCAGGCAGCCCCGCTGCGCCGTGTTCAAGCGGCATCTCCCTCAGCCCTGCCTGCGTGTCTGTGTTCGAGGCCTGAGTCTGAGCCTTCCTGTCTGAGCCCCGGGCCCTTTGGGGCTGGTCCCGCCCTTGCCGCTGGGCTTCTCTTGCTGTGTTCCGTGCAGGTTAGCGCTGGGCGGCTCTGTGCCCTGCTGGCCCCCGGCTCTGCATTGCGGTTAGTGGGATCCGCCCTTCTGTACTGCTAGGGTCGCCCCAGAGCTGGGAACGTGGAGGGTGGTATGCCCCAGCGCTCTGTGTGTGCGGACGTCACGCCGTGCGCTCAGGCCTCAGCCCGGTGCCACGAGCTGCATCTGGAACGTTCTTTCTCCTTTCTTTCCTCCCGCACGTACGTTGTCGCTTTCTGTTTTAAGATGTCCAAGGTGTAGGGCATAAGAAACAGAGCGCGGCGCGGCAGGGCAGGCCCATGGGGTGGGGACTGCCAGCATCCGGGGGCTCCTGAGGTCCCCAGATGTGCAGGCCAGGGCCCAGCGTCCAGGCCCTCGTGCTGCCAGACCCTGGGGCTCTCAGTGCAGCACTGGGGGTGGGGACTCAGAAACCCAGGGTGAGCTTCGTCTTCGATGGCCCAAAGCCCTCCTTCCGCCCCTTCCCCACCTCTGGGCCTTAGCACAGGGTGTAGGCTGCTCCTCAGTGGGTCCAGGGCCTGCTGCCTGCAGGGAGGAGCCCCCCAGGTTTGACTGCTGGGCTGGCCTGCAGGGCCTTTGGGGCTCAGGCACTAAGTATGGCCCTTGGGAGCACGAGGTGGGGGACGCTGGAAGCCCCCCCGGCCCGGTCTGCCTGCTGCTGTTGCACTGGTCTTTGGCGGTGGCCGCAGTCCCCGCAGCCGTCCAGACTCCACTCCACCCATATCCAGCGGGCCCCGCGGTTTGGTGCCTCTGACTTGGCTGACACTCCTGGCCTGGCCGGACATGAAAGTCACAGGAGTGGCAGCACTCCCAAATTGTACCCCCAAATCCTTGCAGACGTACACAGGTCCCTGGGTGACACACAGACCCCACAGTAGGGAGCGCCCTACGGGCAGATGCGTGTCCTGTCCTCCTTGGTGACGGACACGCATGGCCGCTGAGCAGTCCTGGGTGGCGACACCCTGTGGTGGTGGGGTGTCTCCTGGGACCCGCGTCTTGGCGCTGTCCCTACAGCCTTCTCCGTCAGGCAGCACCCCCACCTCCCGCACTGGGGCATGCGCACGGGGCACGTGCTCCCACCCGGGCCCTTGCGTGTGGGGAAGTGGCCATGGGCTCCCAGCCCCGCTGCCGGGGAGCGTCCTGGGCTTCGAGGCGCCCAGCGGGGTCAGGAGCCGGAGGCCACAGGCTCACCTCCTCGCACCGGGGGACATGCGGCCATGGCCACGCACAGCTCTGCCCCCGACTGCCTGCTGTCGCCGGCCCGTCCTTCCCAGGGCTTTGAGGAGGCCACACTCCCTCGGGGCCCTGGCAGCCCCGCGCCCGCCCAGCCTCGGTCCACAAGCCCCTCTTCCGCTGCTTCCTCGTTTTCGTAACCGGTCGGCTGCGCTTCATGGAAGGCGCACCAGGGTCCGGAGTCTCAGGGGCTGCTCGGCTTCCCGAGTTGCCTCCCTGCGTCCCGGGTGGACCAGGGCTCGGGGTGAGGCGGGGGCAGGAGGCTCCGGCCCTTCTCCCAAGTGGGAAGCCGCCCCTGCCGCGCGGCTCATCTGACACCCGCCACGAGGCTCCCTGAGGTTTCTCGGAATCGGAGGAGCCGGCGGGGCCGCTGTGGCTTCTCTCCCTTGAGAACTGGGCTCAGACAGGAAACTCCACCCTTGTGGGTGTCGCCCGGTCTAGGCATCACCACGACTCCTTTCCCCTGAAAAGCAGCACCAAGTGGGTCTCTCTTTCCTGAGTGTTTTCAGGTCTGAGCAGACGGTCCCCGCTGTCTGTGGGACCCCCGAACTGTCTCCTGGGGCTGGGTGGGCAGGCTGTTGGTTGGGACAGCTGCCCTGTGCGGGGACCGACCCACAGGTCTGGGGCCCGAGGGCTACACGTTGCTTGGAGCAGAGTTAGGGAGCCTGGCTCCCTGGCTGCGGGGTCGGGGGCGGCCCCCTGCGCACACACCCACGCGTGCTGGCTCCTTCACCCTGGGGGGCCTGGCCCAGCCTGGCCCCCTGTCTCTTGAGTTCTGTGGTGATGGCTCTGCTGACCCTCGGGTCAGTTCTGGGGTTCAGTATTTTCTCCAAGTGCCCCCTGGGGCAGAAGGAGCCCCTCCCCCCCATCCACCCCACCTCTCTTGAGGTCAGGCCTGGGGGTGATGGGCACTGTCCCCCAGCCCCTCGCCCTCAGTGGCCTCCCGGATACGCCCAGGCTCCGGCCGGGGCGGGGTGGGGGAGGAGGCACAGTCCGTCCTCCCAAAGACTGTTCTGTTTTCTTGCGGAGGGACCCTGTGTCCTCAGGACTCTGGTGCCAGCAGACTGGGGGGAAGTTTGACACCAGCCCAGGAGGCCACTTGGGCCACAGCGTCCAGCAGACACAACGCTCGGCTGCTGGGCCCGGGGTCGCTGTCCCAAGCTTCCTTCCCTGACAGCAAGACTTGGGAAAGTCGAGGGGGCTTCCTTGCCAAGCTGAGCACAGTTCATTTTGGGGATGTTCCTTCAGGCGGTGGGGGGGGGGGCACGGCCCAGGGCTGCCCTGCCAGCCTAGCGTGCAGCTGCCCCAGGCCCCATGTGGCGAAGTCCAGAACTCTGGGGGCGCTGCGTGGCGCCCCTGGAAAGCTCTGCGTGGCGCCGACAGGGCCCTATACTCGGCCAGCGAGCCTGCCTGCCGGGCCGCCTCTTCCAGACCGGCGGTGGCCTGAGGGTAGGGGCAGGGGTCCCTCCTGCTGTCTTGCACCAGTGCCCGGTGGGCGTGTGTGCAGCACTGCTGATGAGTCGGGCAGGGTGTACGCGTCCCTGGACACGCCTCGTGCTCAGCTACGTCTGAGGCTGGGCCCTGGGGGACCCCTCGCAACCTGCCAACGGGAACTTCTGTGTTGCTCACAGGTCTCCGAGCCCCCGGCCTCCGTAAGAAAAGCAGACGATGCCCCCTCCCAGCACCCCACACCCTCCGAGAAGGACAAGCAGTCTGGCTGGCTGCGGACTCTGGCCGGCTCCTCCAGCAAGGTGCCGTGTGGCCCGGGCGTGCGGGGCGGGCGCGCGGGGCGGCCTGGGGCCCAGCCTCTGACGGCGCCTCTCTCCCGACAGAGCCTGGGCTGCATCCACCCTCGCCAGCGCCTCTCTGCCTTCCGACCCTGGTCCCCTGCGGTTTCTGCGAGTGACAAAGAGCTCTCCCCACACCTCCCAGCCCTGATTCGAGACAGGTGAGTACCCGCCAGCTCTGATGGGCATGTCTGCGTCCCAGCTCAGCCTGACCCTGCTGTGAGGCCCCGAGCCAGTCGGGGAAGCAGGTTCCCGCTTTAATCGCCACTGAGCTCGACGGGCACATGGTCTGGAGGCTGTGTGTCAGATCCCCAGCCCCCCGGTCGAGGCAGCTGCAGAAGTGCTGGTTCTTTGATGGCATGGGGGAGGGTGGGGCGGACACTAGGATTTTCCGTGGCGTCTGGAGTTGGCCGCGCCCTCTGCGTTGGGTGTGGCCTGTCCCACGTATGGTGGCTGGTCGCCGTGCTGCAGCTCCCCCGGGGCCCCGGGCTGTAGCGTCCGCTCCCTCGCACGGTCCATGGGAGCCGGGGCCGCGATGGGGGGTGGTGTGCAGCGGGGGTGCGGAGACGTGCAGGGGCACAGGGGCGGGGTGAGGGGCCGCAGGGGGCAGATGCCGAGGCCCCGATGCCCGCCACACCCCTGCAGCTTTTACTCCTACAAGAGTTTTGAGACGGGCGTGGCCCCCAACGTGGCCCTAGCACCGCCAGCCCAGCACAAGGTGGCGAGCAGCCCGCCCTGCGCCACGGTCGTCTCCCGGGCCCCCGAGCCCGTCACCAGCTGCGTCCAGCCTCGGAAGCGGAAGCTGACAGTGGACACCCCTGGAGCCCCGGAGACGCCGGCACCCGGGCCTGCCCCCGAGGAGGAGAAGGACTCGGAGGCCGAGGTGGAGGTGGAGGGAAGAGAGGAGTGTGAGTGCGGCCGCAAACCTGCCCCGGGGCGGCGGGGGCGCCCGCCCGTTCTTCCGGGAGCGGCCCCCGCTGACCCGCGCCCCCGCCGCCTGCCTTGCAGTCACCTCCTCGCTGTCCTCGCTGTCCTCCCCGTCCTTTACCTCATCCGGCTCCGCCAAGGACCTGAGCTCCCCGGGCCTGCTCGCCCTGCCTGCGGCGCCCGGCGCCCCCGATGCCGCGGCCCCCGCCGACGCCCTGAGCAGCGGGCTGGAGGCCGAGCTGGAGCATCTGCGGCAGGCCCTGGAGGGCGGCCTGGACACCAAGGAAGCCAAAGAGAAGTTCCTGCACGAGGTGGTGAAGATGCGCGTGAAGCAGGAGGAGAAGCTGAGCGCCGCGCTGCAGGCCAAGCGCAGCCTCCACCAGGTGGGGCGGGCGGGGGCCGCGGGGGCACGAGTGTGCGGGGAAGGAGCGGGCGCTGCCCCGCCGGCCCCTTGCGCGCCGGTTCCGGGCCGCTCCACCCGGGACTGCTTCCTTTCCCGGCGGGGGCTGGAGGCCCTGCGGTTGTGCCGTCGGCCCCCTGGTCGCCTTGTGCGCCACCTTGTGGGGGGCGGGGCTGTCACCCCAGGGCTCAGCTGCATTCACACCTCAGCCGGCGTCTGACACGTGGCCCCAGCACAGCACAGCCCTGCCAGCCCCGAGAGCCCCATTTCCACCACTCTCTCAGAAACCCGCAGCAGTTCCCTGGTTCTGGTTGGAGGTGTGGCTCCCCACATGCATCTTCATGAGCGTGTTGGGGGCCGGGGCTGAGACCCCGGAAAGGGCCGCCGCCTCTCCTTCTGGCTGCGTAGGGTCCCCGGGGCCCCCAGATGGCACTGTGCCCGGGTGAGCCCCCTCCCCCGGCCGCAGGGACTCCCCCCGGGCTGTGCACGGTGGGCACAGGAGGGCTGGGGCCGGAGAAGCCTGGCGTGAGGGCGCCCCTGAGCCGGCGCCCTCGCCCCAGGAGCTGGAGTTCCTGCGCGTGGCCAAGAAGGAGAAGCTGCGGGAGGCCACGGAGGCCAAGCGCAGCCTTCGGAAGGAGATCGAGCGGCTCCGGGCTGAGAATGAGAAGAAGATGAAGGAGGCCAACGAGGCGCGGCTCCGCCTGAAGCGGGAGCTGGAGCAGGCGCGGCAGGCGCGCGTGTGCGACAAGGGCTGTGAGGCCGGCCGCCTGCGGGCCAAGTACTCGGCCCAGGTACGTGGGCTGTCCGGGCGGGGAGGGCGTGTGCGCCGTCCGTCGGCATCTCAGGGTCCCTCCCCTCCTCGCGGGGCCGCCCCGGGCGTGGGGAGCCTGCAGGCCGACCTGGCCCTGCTGGGCTTTGGGGTCCTCCTTCCACGGGGGTGTCCTGGCCCCAGGCTCTCCTCACCTCCTGTCCTGGGGGGAGGGCCGCACCCATACCCGCACCCTCACCCTCATGCACCGTTAAAAGTCTCAGCCTGTCCCCGTTGGCCACCCTGCCTGGCCTGGGGTCGGGAGACAGGGTCCCGTCTCACGGCCATCTCCGGGGCCCGGGCCGGGGCCCAGGAGGCTGAGAGGTGCCCCGAGGCCTCCGCGCTCGGGGCTCGGGTAGTTCGCCAACTCAGGGTCTCCGCGGGCACGGTTGGTGCCGCCCGGGAAGCTCCCCCAGGCCCTGCCAGCCTCACCAGCCCGGGTCCAGTGGGCGGCGGCCAGGTGGGGAGCGGGCCCGGCTCACGCGGGGCGTCCCCTTCCAGATCGAGGACCTGCAGGTGAAGCTGCGGCACGCGGAGGCCGACCGCGAGCAGCTGCGGGCTGACCTCCTGCGGGAGCGGGAGGCCCGGGAGCACCTGGAGAAGGTGGTGAAGGGGCTGCAGGAGCAGCTGTGGCCACGGCCCCGCTCTGAGCCCACGGGCGGCGAGAGCACGGCCGAGCTGGAGCCCTAGCCGGACCCACTGTCTGCTGCGCGGGGCGGACGCCGCAGGGCGGACGGGCGGGCGGCGGGGCTGGGGGCTCCGTGCTGGCGGGGCCGCTCCCCACCCCCCCGGCCCCCCAGCCCCGGTCCATATAGCACCACGTCTTACTGTGCCTAGAACCAAGCAAGTGTTTGGAACCACATATTTTGGAATCCACTGCAAAATTTTCTACTGGCCAAGGTCAAGCGAGCAAGCCGGTCCCCAACCGCAGCCGGAGTCGAGGCCAGCTCGGTAGCTGCAGCTGGCCCTCCGCTTGCCGGATCGTTTAACATTTACACTTTTGTGATAAGCTATTTAAAACCCATAAGGAGACTTGATATTCAAAGAAATCGACACGTTTTTTAATGACTAACTTTTAAAAGCCCCACCCACACGCGACGCCACCTGAGGACCCGCCAGGGAGCCAGGGTGGCAGCCGCCCTGCCCCTCGAAGCCATCACAGCTCATCCCGCGCCCGCGGCCGCGTGACAACACAAAGGGTTTTTCTCCAGAGTCTATTTTTTCAGCCACAAGGAACCCCGTCTCCCGTGCTGCCACCGGGAAGGGCACGGAGAGCACCGCGCAGGCACGATGAGCTGGAACACTGCCGCCTTACCCGCCCGCCACTCCGGCCCGCCTTCCACAGGTGTGTCCGCAGGTGTGCTCGGAGGCGACGGGAGATGGGTCCGCGCTGGCTGGGCACACGCGCCCTCGACCAGGCAACCCTCTCAATTCGGCAAACGTTGCTCCTTCTGTTCGGGGACTGAGGCTGCAGCGTTGGAACAAAACAGCATTACTTCACTTCTTGTTTGTTCGTTCATTTAAACGTATATTTAGAACTGCACTTTGTCAAAAATCTTCCCTGCTCTTTTTATTCCCCGGTTAACTGAGGTTTTTACTTTCAAATACTGCAAACCGATTTATAGAGCATTCACATCCTAAGTGCTCAAGTGTTTAGAAACCCCTCTGGTGCTTGGTTGAACAAGGGAATCACACGAAAACGAAAATGCAAAAACTGAACTTCGGGGGGTAGTTCTGTGCCTTCCAGCATCTTGTACAGCAAACCCTGACTTGTCTTTTTACCCCCAAAATATGTCTTCAGTAGCTATCGAATCTGCCACTATCACAGTTACTTGCATTTATTCCAAATAATCTCGTTTACTCTCAACTGTATGCGAATTGTATAAGGTTTCTTAACGCCCAAGCTTGAAAAATGATTTCCCAGTAGACGAGGTGGCCGCCCGTCCTAAAATCATGGTATTTATTTACATGGAGAGATCTTACCAGAACCCTCTGCCCGACTCCGTTCCAGCACCCCGGCAGCTGCGAGCGTGGCCGGGGGTGGTGCCGCAACCGCCGAGTGGAGCGGAGACCGGGTGACGGCATCGTCGGTGGGGTTTTGCCCTTGGTTTACTGGGTGGGGGCCGGGTGCTGCCGGCCTCCCTTCTAAAGTGCAATGCAAAAGGGACATCGTGTATATGCAGCGTTTGTTTGGTTGTTGTTGTTTGTTTCTTTTTTAATTTTTTTGCTTCTGTTTTTCTTTGCAGTTATTAAATCTGTATGCATGGAATTTAAAGCCTCTGCCATGCGTATATCCACCGATGGGCATTATTACCGTGTCGTGTAGAGGGTCGGTTGTGTCACGCAACACTCAGAATGCTGTGTTTAGCTTTGTTTTTCCAGAGTTGTGTTTTTGCGGTCATTTCTTCAAGGGAAAGTAAATGATTTAGTTGGAGCAAAGCGTTGAGCGTGTGTCAGTGTGCTTCTGTGCGGCTGTGCTCTGTTGCCAAGTCTGAAAATGCGTAGTGAGGTCGCGGGGCCCCCGGGACCCGCCCGAGGCCACCTGCTTTGCTCCGTTTACTTTCTGAGTTTTTAGGCTCCAGAGGGAGATACATTTTTCCAAGTTGCGAGTGGGGGCCGCTGCGCCTCCTGGCCCGTGCCCTGTCCCCTCCGGTCACCCGCACGTCTCGGCCATCGGGTCTACGCCGCCACTGTCCGGCTTGGTCCCCAGATGTCGGGAAGAGCTGGAGGTGGGGTGGTGGACCCAGGCCCGCCCCGAGGTCCCTTGGCCTGCCAGCGCCGTCGGCGGCCCCTGGGCGAGGCCGGCCATGGGGCTGTCCACGCTTGTCCTCGGGGGCAGGGTCCCCGGGCTCCTGCCGTGCGGCCGCAGTTGGAGTTTCTTTTCTGAAGAGGCACTCTCCCGTAGGCTGTTGACTCTCCCCGTGTGTAATACCCATTATCGAAGTGATCGTGTATTCAGTTTAATCACTCATTATTTCTATGCTGAAAGAAGACTTTTAACGAAGGGAAAAAACAACAGCAATAACATTCATATCTATGGAGCAGCTAACTCACTCACATGATATCTTGCTTTTCGTACAGAACTCGCCGATGTACAAAGCGACCATGTAAATACTTTTTCCTCTGATACTCGTGTATCATACGTATACGTGGTGGGTCCTTTGCCGGGACTCTCTTCTTACCTGGTAGCTGTCTTGTTTTCTGGGTTATTTCTACCTGAGGCAGAACACGCCCACCGGCTCGAGCCGGTTTTCTGGGCGACACCGCCCGCCGCGCCCACTAGGCTCGGGGAGGCCGTCTTGTTCTTGCTTTAAGTCAGGAGTCACAAATGACACTTTTTCTTTCAATTAAGGAAAAAAACCACAGCTCCGCCTCGTACCCGCCGGGAGCGTCTGCGTCACCGTCCCCTTCTCTCCTTCGCTGCTGCTAACGACAGTATGACGACTTACTCACTATTCGAGAACTATTTTTATGTAATTAATGTATGCTTTCTTGTTTATAAATGCCTGATTTAAAAAGAAAAAATCAGCTTGGCATATTTCTCTATTTCTCTGTGTACCCGTTAGTCCTTTGGCGCCCCTCCCCAAACAGATGACACCGTAAGATAAAGGACTCGCTCGCCTGGCCACCCCAGAACCCCTCCTCTCCAGCACTCCTTGCCCCTCCTCCAGCCACCATCTAGGCCTGAGCCCGGGAAGGGGCGCCTGTCTTCCGGTCGATCAGACCCTGGGGCCTTTCAGTCTCCACTGAGCCCAAGTGGACACGGGGCACAAGCGGGCAGGTCCCAGCTGGGGCGCCCTCCATCCCTCTCCCTCCAGGTCACGCCAAGCTGCGGCTCCTCCTTGTACTGTGGGCGTCGGCTGGGGGGCCTGGAGGCCTGCCCCCCCCCACCCCGGGGTAGACGGCCAGCTCCCTGCAGAGTTGCCCCATGTCTTTGACGGGGAGGGGGCCAGGTGGCATCAGAACCGCAGACCCCAATGTGCTGCCCTGAAGGATGTGCAGAGGGCCACCGCCCGCCTGCCTGCCTACCTAGGGGCTTCCCCAGGACCGCCCCGCCCCTGGCTCTGGGCCCCAGAGTGCCACCTCACTAGGGCTTCCTTTGGCCACCCAGGTCCGGCCACCCAGCCCAGGCCGTGGCGCCTCCCAGGTCACCTGGAGAAAACGCACCGCAGCCTGGGAGGGCTCCCGGGTCCCTACTCCTCCCCCCAGCCTTGGGAAGCCCCCCCAGACCTGGGCCCAGAAGTGCTCCCCTGGAGCCCCCGGGGATCGGGGACACGAAGGGCTGTAGTGCGCAAGCAGAAGCCCACTCCACCCAGGCCAGGCTGGGGCGGGGGACAGCAGGGCCCAGGAGAAAGCCGCCCTGAGGTCCAGGGTCATGGGGTGCCACCTAGGGTCGGGGACAGGTCAGGGAGGCAGGCTGGGCCCTAAGCTGTAGCCCCGCCCCCTCCCGCCCGTGCATTGGACCCGAGAGCTGTGCCTGGGGCCCTGGGCCCAGTGGCGTGGGTGACAGACCCACCTGAATGGAGCACAGCCATGGCCCCGATACCCTCTGCCCCCCCTCGGTGCAGGTGTCACCTGGGCCTGACTCCTGTCCCTCTCAGGAGTGGCCTTCCACTGAGCTGTAGGGCCATCAGTCAGAATCTGAGGGCCCCCTTCCCCGGGCAGGGCTGGACCCTGGGGCATTGCCCTGCAAGAGATGAGGCAGGCACGGCCCCCAGGGAGCGCTCCTGGCCCACGCACCCAGAGCGGAGAGGAGAGAGGGAGAAAGGCCGGTGGCCAGACACTGTGTCCACGTTACTGGGCCGTGCGGTCCCTCGTCCACCTGACCGCTGCCTCTGCCTGGACATCCAGGGTGCCGCGCAGCGCCATCTTCTGGGGTCTCCTGAGTGCTCAGCCGTCCACTGCGGCCCGTCGGGGGTCCTGCAGGCATGGACGCCAGTTGAGGGCAGCTGAGGCCCTGCCACTCCCGATGCTGGACACGGACGTCGTCCCCACGACCTCCACGGAGCCCAGCAGGGTTGGGTGGTGTGACTGGGGGTGATGTCCGGTGTCCAGATTTGCCGCCCCTGCAGGGCATTGTCACCACTGAGTGGGTGCCATGTGCTCCACAGTCCGCACTTGTCCCCAGAGCTGACGTGAGGCCTCGTTCTGGGCTCCGCCTGGCGACGGCCTCTCCTCACCCTCCCCCAGAGCATCTCTGGCCGCCAGCGCCCAGCCCCTCGGCCCCTGGCTCCACCCCGGCTCCCCGCTCGGGCGGTCCACGTAACACCCATGGTCCTGACGGCCAGGGAAATGGGTGGGGGGAGGTGTTCCCGAGGGAGACTGGGGGCCCTCTGGGGCTGGGGGAGTGCAGCGGGTGTGCAGTCTGGGGGTGTCCTCACGGCCAGCGTGGTGCTCAGCCCGTCGGGGGCCTGGAGCTGGGCCGGTGACAGCTCCCGGGGGCTCCGGGCTCAACCGTCTTCCTGCGCTGCCCTGGGCTTGCCTCTGGGTTCACCTCTGGGTGGAACCTGATGGCATTAAAGGGCTCTGGGCAGCCCCAGCCCAGAGAAGACAGGATGGGAGCCGTCTGAGCTCAGAACCCCCTTCCCGAGCCCGTGCTGAAGGGGTCAGGGCACCCCGAGGGCTCAGAGAGAGGAGATCAGACCCTCGGGGAGGGAGGGACCCCTCCTCGGGAATTCCTGGCAGCCCCATGCCCCACCCCCCCACCTCTGGGTCCCCAGGCTCGGGACTGTCACACCAGCAAGGGCCTCTGTAGGGACCCACGGGGCCATCCCCCAGCCTGGCCTTCGCCCAGGGCCCTGGGCTGGAGGAAGTGTCCCTGCACCGGCAGCTCTCGGCGGGCCCCCCGCCCACGTTGGAGCCAGTTCCCAAGTCCCCCCGAGGCCTGGGGTGACGTGAGCCCAGGGCGGGGTTCTCCTGAGAACCTCCTCGGCTCCTCAGCTTCTGTCCCTGCCCCGTGGCTCCCACCCCCTGGCTTTCACTTCTGCTCCGTCACTGGCAGCTGCGGGCCCCGCCCCGGCCCCCTGGGCTCTCAGCTGTGCCTGCCTGTGTCTCGGGATCCTCACCCCTCTAGTCTGCCGGTCCCAGAGCCACAGTCTGGCCCCCCCAGCCCCTACCCAGCGTCCTGTGGTCAAAGGGGCCAACCGCAGGCCGAGCGCTGGGCCCTTATCCGGGGAGGCGGATGCCAGGCGCGCCCTCGTGGAAAGAGGAAGCCGCCTGCCCTTTACAGCAACAGCTGGCACAGCCCATCCTCCCTTCCCCGAGCCCCTAGCCCTCGGTGTGGCCCCCACCCAGCTTCCACCCCACCCACACCTCCAGCAGAGCCCCGCTGTGGCCAGCAGCCGCCTCCCTGGCCCACCTGGCCCCAGGCCCCAACCTGCCCCTGCCCCCTCGTCTCTGCCTGTCCTGTCGCAGGGTCACCCCTTCTTGCTGGCCAGGAAGAGAACTGTGGGAGGGCTCCACAAGCGGGTCTAAGTCAGATTAGGGCGGTTCACGAGACCCCTGAGGCCGCCTTCTCACACTGTGCTCACCAGGCCGCCGGGCAGCTGGTGGCCCACCGGGGCTGGCCAGGAGCCCTGGCCGCACTCGGGGTGACCTGCGTAGTCCCCCGTCTCCCCGCAGGGAGGTGGAATCCCCTAGGGAACAGGGACGCTGGCTCGTCCCCCAGGACAGTCTGTGTGCCCTCAGGAAAGGGTGGGGCTGTCAGCAGGATGTGAAACCAGGGCCTCGGAAGTGACCCTGGACCCCTCCCCACAGAAACCCACTGTGCTCTGGGGGGCAGCAGCCCTGCACCCTCCTGTCTGCCCACCCACTGACCCTGGCGACCCTGGGAGGGATACGGGGACAGAACTTCGGGGACCTGGATGCCTGCCGGCCCCTGCCCCCAAGGATTGAGGACGTGCGCCTGCAGGGCCATCTGTGCCCAGGCCTGTGCCAGAGGCCAGGGCCGCTGGGGCTCCTAGCCCTGGAGCAGGTGGCCGCACAGCAGGGGGGTGGGCAGGCAGGTGGAGCCAGCCCGACCTGGCTTGTCGTGGAGCGTCCTGTGCCAGGCAGGTGTCCGGCCGGGCTGGGGTCGGGCCTTCCTGCTCTGTGCCCGGCCTGGCAGCCCCTGCAGGCAGGAAGCTCGGCCCAAGCTCTCTCCCAGGTCACTCCTGCTGCCGTGGAGGCCTGTTCCGGAAACCTCCAGGGACAGGGCACCTTGTGTGGGAGGGAGCCTGAGGTTGCCTTCTCTGCAAGGCCCCCATCAGAGCACTCGTGTCCAAGGCCACCTGAGTCCTGCAAAACCCAAGCAGAGAGGGGAGGCAGGTACCTGGCAGCGCCCCGTCACCGGTGCCCCCTGCAGCCCCAGAGAGGCAGGTGGCATCGGGTCCCCCCTGCACCCAGGCAGGCCGTGGGCGCGGCTCTGCGGTCTACAACCTGGCGTGTAGGGAAAGCCCTGGCAGCGCGCGCTTAGTGTCGGGATGCCCACCCTCCCCCTCCTCAGCCCCTCAGGTTTCCTCCCCCCACCTCTCCCCCACGCTCAGAACCCTCTGGTCCCTCCACCGAGTCTGGAGAAGCAGGTGCCGCTGGGCGTCAAGTGCGCACCGACTTGCATCAGGGCCCACCCCACAGGCCTTCCTGGGCTCCATCCTCTGCGGCCCTGGGGTCCCCAGGCCCACGGCGAGGGTGCGGGTGGGGGCCTGCCTGGAAGTTAGGCCTGCATCCTGAAACCCTCCAAAACCCAACCTCCCTGTTCTGGCCGGGCGGGTGGGGCGGGGCCCGGTGGTGACCCTGGCGGGGCCTAGTGCACGGCCAGGCTGGGCGCGCTGCGTCAGGCACCCAGGTCTGTGCTCACGGCGCCCTCCGCGGGGCACCCAGCCAGAGCGGCTAGCAGTGGGACCACCGGGACAGATGCTCACCTGTGAGCACGAGAAAGCGTCAGACACGGGGCAGCGGTGGAGACCCCCCACCCTGCCCAGCGAGCGAGGACGCAGGGCCCAGGAGCTCCGCTGGAGAAGGGGAAGGGGCTGAGCCAGCAGGGCTGGGGTCAGAGACCCAGGTCCTCAGGCCCGGGACGGCTGCGGCACCTCGTCTGGGGGCAGGGGTCTCCTGGCCTTGGTGGGGGGCAGGTTCTGCTCGGGCGAGCGGCGGCTGCGCGGCTGGGGCCGGGAGGAGAGCACCGGTGCGCCCGCTCTACACGCCCGGGGCCAGACTCGTGGAGGCGCCACCGAGAGGCCCAAGTGACCCAGTGCTGCGGCTGGCGCCGAGTGGGCAGCCGAGCCCAGGCAGCCAGGCCGGGTCATCCTGTTTCCCTCCCCTCTCCTCTGTTCTGCGTACACCTGGGGTTCCATCGGGCGCCAGAGGGCTGCAAGAGCCGGGCAGGATGGCGAGTTCCCATGAGTCCAAACCCCCACCCTGCTCTGCCCTCGGCGGGGCCTTGACCTGGGGGACGTGTGGCCCACACCCCAACTTCCTGTTTCTAAGAAAAAACAGTCCCAGAAAAGGCTCTGGTGGTTTGTGGAGGAGGTTCCCTGCCAAGGCCGGGCCGGGGAAGGGTGGTGTTGCGTCCAGAGGGCTGCAGCCGGCGCGGCCAGGCAGGTGTCACTGGCCGCGTCACTGGCGGCGTCTGCCGTTCCCCACAACTGCTTCCCCGGCTGGAAGGCAGCGGCTGCTCCAACACGCCCGGTGCTGGGAGGCCCAGCTGGTCGGGGGGTCCTCCGCCCAGTGCGGCCTCCCTGCAGGCACCCCTGCCAGGACACGGGCCTCGCCCCCGCCTTCCTGCGCCCCCGTGCCTGAGGTTGGCGCTGGGCCGGGTGCCCGGGCCTTCCCCCAGCCCCGGTTTACGCGGCACCCGCGAGACCGCGTCTCGGCCAGACGCCAGGGTGGCCCCCGGCCCTGGAGGTACCACCCCGCCTGGTCGGAGGCAGGCTAGGCTCCTCCCCTTGCCCCGCCCACCCCTGGGGGGAAGGGCGGGGGCGGAGAAGCCCCTGGAGAATTATAATGCTGGTTCCCAACATTCCAAATTCCTGCTCCTTCCGGCTTGGCCGGAAGCCGGGCTGGGGTGGGGGGAGGCGGTGGCGCGCGGGCTGGGTGCGGAGGCCTCTGGTCGGCCCTTTTGGGGTGGACCTAAGCCCCTTTGCCGCCTGCTTTGCACGCGGCTCCGGGTTCCCGGTCCGGAGTCTAGGGGTGCGGGTCGGGGGCCACGCCCTGCTGGGCCAAGGCCGCGCGCCACCCCAGGAGGCCTCTCCCAAGTCACGCGGGTCTCGGACGCCCAGCAAACGTGCCGATGGGGGTGCAGAGCGCGAACCCGAGATGCACCCCCAGCATGGGGTGTCCGTGTGGGGCCCGGCACCCAGTGAATCAGGCAGCGAGTGGGTGTCTCCGCCGGAGTGAGTCACCCGGAGGGTGTGCGCCCCTCGTGGGCGGTGCTAGGAGCCTGGGGGGCGGGCTGCGGGGACAGGGGCGGTGGGTTACGCCCTGCCCAGGAAGGCCCCGCTCCAGTCGGGACAGGGCAGATCCCCCCACTTCCTTCCCCGGAGCTGCCTCCTGAGATCCAACGAGGCTGGAGAGGGGAGGCTGCTGCGCCCCATCTCCGCGGTCGAGGGGGCTTCCCCAGCAGAGCCGGGGCGTTGGGAACGCAGGCGGCCGGGGTCGGGAATGGCCGCGCAGCTGCCGCGCCCCCGCCCCGTGGCCTCAGTTTCCGATTACGCGTCTACAGAAACCCCGACGCGGCCCCCGGGCCCCGCCGCTCGGTTTCACTTCCCCTCCCCCTGCCCGGCGGGGGGCGCGGGGCTCCGTCCGCCTCCGATTCCGACGGGGGTGGGCACGGCGGCGCTTCCGGCCGTGGGGCGGGGTCGGAGATGGGGTTACGACGGGGCGGCCCGCCCCCGCCTAGGCCCCTCCTCTCCACGCCTGCGCCGGGCGCGGGGGTGGGGCCGCGCGTTCCCCTGCCGCCGCGAGGTCGACCCCTCCACCCACCGCGAGGGGCGGGATCAGGTTCAGGGTGGGGGTGGGGGTGGGGGTGGGGGTGGGGGCGGAACGGGCCGGGGCAACCCACACGCCGCAGCCTGGGCACTCGGGCCCGGGGCCCGGGGCCCGGCGGTGGCGCGCGCTCGGGAAGGAGGGAGCGGGCGGCAGGAAGTGCCCCCCCCCCTCCCGCCCTGCGCGCTGGGGAGAGGCGGGATGGGGGGAGACAGAGGTGTACCCTGTGGGGGGAGGGGCCTTGGGGGCACGTTGGGCTGGAGCCCCCGCGCGCTCGCTACGGGGTAAGATAGGGGCTCCCCACGCGCTCCGAGCGTCTCCCCTGCGGAGGCGGGCGGGCGCTGACGTGTCCACGCATCCGAGCGCCGCGCGGCCTAGCGGGGGCCGGGGTGTCGGCGCGACCCCCGGCGGCGGAGGCGGGAACTGCACCTCCGGGCCGAGCGCGGGGAGGGGCTTGCTCCGGGGTCGGCACACGAGCCCGCCCTCCCCAGGAGGTTTCCGCTCAGCCTGCTTGGGTGTCCTCTCTGGGGGGCTGCCTGCCTTTTATGCCAGATCCGAAGGAAAACGGATCCTTAAAGACCCCTCCAGCTTTGGGCAGCGCGTTCTCACCGGTGTGGAAAAGCATCCCTGTGCCCAGAACCCTGCGCGGACTCCCTGGAGGCCTTGGGCCCCGTCCCTCCCCACTGCTCTCCATGCAGGCGCAGACTTGAGCCTAGTCACTGCTGGGGGGGGGGGGGTAAGCACCTCCTCTGGACGGGGGTGGGGGTGGGGAAGCCCCAGGGCACCCCAGCCCCCAGGGTGGGAGGTGGGATGGGCCTTGAAGGATGTGACCAGAGAAGGCCTCGCATGACCTGCTCCCCCTGTAGAAATGCTCTCCCCTGCCTCTCTCTCTGTCCCTGTCTTCTCTAGGCCTCGCCTTGTCTGTCCCCAGGCCTCACTGTCATCAGGATGGTAACCCCCTCGTCTACACACCCTTCCTCTCCCTGGCACGGGCTGGTACTTGGGGCCCCCTCCCCAGGCCCTGCCTTGCCTCTGGGTCCTCACCTCCCCGCCCCCCCACCAGCTCACAGCAGGTCTGGGCTGTCCACTGGCCAGCTCTCCAGTGCACCCGCTGGCCAGCAGGTTCTTTCCAGATCGGGGCCTTTGTGGTGCTCCAGGTGCACCCCCAGCCCTGACCCAGGCATCTGCCTGAGGGCTCCCCTTCATCTCTGCTCCACCTTTGCCCTCTTTTCTAGTGGGGTCCTCGAGAGGGGCTCACCGACGATTAGCCCACAGGATGAGAACCCCTGGAGGGCCAGCCCGGCCTCGATCTGGTGCAGAGGCCCCCGGTGGCTGACGTGACCAGGCTGGCATCTGTGCTGCGTGGAGGGCCAAGGAGTATTGAGGGCTCGGGGGTGCTGGGGGTGGACAGCACTCCTCCCGGGCCCCTCCCCAGGTGGTCCCACCCACTGGGCTCTGGAGCCACATCTGTGGGAGAGACCTGTTCTGGTTCCTGTTGCCGGGTGTCCAGGGGGCAGGGTCGGGGGCGGCTGACAGTGCTCTGAGCCCCTGTGGACGGGAGGGTTACCAGGAGGACGGGTGTCCCGTGTTCGGGGGAGCAGTCCCGCTCAGGGGCCGTGTGGGGCGGGAGGGCTGGCCTGCCGGCTGAGCCCGCACATCTGGTGTCCCCATGACAGTCCTATTTATAGTCTCCATCGGAGAACGTCCCCGGCCGTGGCAGTGGGGCGCCCGCCCGCGCCTCAAGACCCAGGGCCTCGCGCCAAGAGGAGCCCGGGCTGGGGCAGCTGCAGCCAGTGTGGGTCACCGCCTGGCTCGCTTGCGCCCGGGATGCCCCCAGGCTTGCTGAGGGCCAGAGGCGGTCCCGGGCCTGAGGAGGGGGGCCCGCGGCAGCCGCTCCCCACCTGCCTCCCAAGGTCCCCTGTGCCCACCCCAGCCCGGCTCTTCCATCCGAGAGGCCCCGGGCTGGCCCTCAGTGGCTGTCCCTGCCCTGAAGGGAGGGGGCAGGAAGGGGGGCGCCGCGGGCAGCTGTCTGTGTGCCCTGGCGGTGTTGCTGAAACAGGCCTGGAGACCCTCGCCGACTCCGCCAGGACCGAGGGCTCCCAGGGCACCTCGGGCTAGCAGTGAGCTCACTGAGCGGGCCAGGCTGCCCCGGAGCCTGGCTGGAAGGCTGGCCCCCCTGCGCCCTCCAGGAAGCCCTCCCTGGGGGTGGCGGGGGGTTGCTCTGCACAGCTGGCCTCGCCACCCGACTGGCACCGAGACCAGGCGGCTTGCCCGGGCTGCGGAGAAGGGAGGCCTCCACCGGGGGCATCCTGGGCGACCCGCCGTCCGGCGGGAGGGGAGGCCGGGGCGAGCGGCCTGGAGTGCTCTGAGGGGCTGTGCCTGCCGAGGCCCTGCTGGGAGGTGGGCTGGGCAGAGGGCAGGCACCCCCAGCTCTCCTGTCTCTTCCCGTCTCTGTGTGCGTCCCTTTTCTCTGGCTCAGACTCCAGTCGGGGAACGAAGGTGTCCTCTGCTCCCGGAGGGGCTTTGCCAGGACTAAGGCGCGTGGTTGTCACTCGGCAAATGGCCCTTCCGTGAGTGGAACGTCCGGAGTCGGTCCCCAGCCCCAGAAGTCAGAGGCAGGAGGAGGGTCCACCGGGGGTGCCGAGGCCCGGGGGAGAAAGGAGCCCCCTCCCAGAGCCTGCTGGAGCCCGTGTAGCCTCCTGGGGTGTAAGGCAGCCTCAAGGCAGCTCCCCACCAGCCTCTGTCCATCCGCCCGCCCCACCCGGTATGGAGGAGGGTGGCTTGGAGGCCCCACCTGGGCCACTGGTGCTGCTCTCCTGGGAGACTCCCAAGAGGCCTGCCTGCCTCTGAGGAGAAGGCCCCGGGCAGGGGGCTCTCCAGGCCAGAGGCAGGCCCGCCGGAGCCCCCGCCTGCCTGGGGGGCACTGTCTGCAGGTAGGGCCCTGCCTGCGGCCGCCTTGCCGCTCTGGCCTTTCGTGGTCCAGGCTGGATGCTGCCCCTCCCAGGACCCCCTCTTCCCTCCCAGCTCCTCCTCCAGAGCTGGTGTAATGGCCGGGCCAACACCTCTGGCTTCTGCTGACCCTCCCTCTTTTTTTTTTTTTTTTTTGAGAATTCAGATTTTCTACAGATTTGTCTGTGGGACACAGTGTGAGGACTGGGGGTCCTAACGGGCTGGGGGCGGTGTCTCTGGTGTCTGAACCCGCCCCCCCAGCACACCCTGATCTTCAGCTGAAGTTCTGGTGGGTCCCTGGGGCCGTGGCTCAGGCGCGCGGCCAGGAGCGGTGCCTGCCCCCCACCCAGGACTCCTGGCAGCGGGTGGGCACGAGGGGAGGGGCAGGGGACAGCGCCTTTCACCTGGGCCCGTCCTGCCCCCACCCCACCTCCTGGGTTCCAAGCAGCCCCTGCCCTCGGGCCTTCGGAAAGTAGGAGGTTTCGTGGGCCCTGTGTTTGCAGAGGCTGCCGACTGAACAGCCAGCTTCGCTCCAAGTCTGCGGGGGCACGCACGGTGGGCAGCCCCCGCCCCACGTCCCGGGAGGCCCGCGTCGTCCTTGTGGGGTGGCGACCTTGAACTTGCTGCCCCGGGTTTGGGGACTGAAAATCGTGGTGCTGATTTGGAATTCAACCCCAGACGGTGCCTGCTGACCCGGGTGTGTGGGAAACACAGCAGCTGCTTCTGTTTCCAGCATTTTTGTTTTTTAAACTGAAACATCATTTTCATTGTTTTTCTTTTGACAGAAGTGTGGTTTTATCTTGAAGCAAAGAAGGAGCTGCAGAGCGACTTGCCGAGTCTTGGGGTGGAGCCGGTGGATGACGGGGCCTGGAGGAAGCTGTCTTAGGGGATTTTCAAGGGCATGGGGTCCTGGCCAGGGCTCTTGCCCCCGGGATTCACGCAGCCCTGTGTGGACACCGCCCCCTGCAGCTCACCTGCCACACCCTCCGGAGGGGGCGCTGTCCTGCACCCCCTCCGTCTGCCTCCACGCACTTTGGGTGGGGTAGAGCCCCCAGGAGCCCAGGCATGATGCAGGAGTCAGGGGTTCCCGGGGACGGGCCCCTTCTGGGAACTCAGTGCTGGGACACCTGCAGCCTGTCCTCTCCTGACAGACATTCAGAGGCGGAGGCCCTGCTAGACCAGGCTGGCAGCGTCTGTGGCTCCTTGAGCTCGTCGAACCAGAAAGAGGCTGACAGATGCGGCTCGCTCCAGGCTCCCCAGCTGCCACCCCACGTCTCAGGCTCAGAGCTACATCAGTTCCCTCATCGTGGAGGTCCTGGAACCCCCTTTCCCTCACTGGCTGTCCTTCCTCTCTGTTCCTGATGCTGAAGCTGGCCCTTGGCGGGGCTCACGGCCCAGCCTCTCCCCCTGCCCTGGGAGCCGGGACCGAGCAGAGGTGGAGGGTCGCCTGGGGCCGGGGCTCAGCTCCCCTGTCCTGCAGGGGCTCAGCTCCACCCCACTGCCCCATCTGCCAGCTGTTGACTGTGTATTGAGGCAGGTGTATCGAGGGAAATTGGGTGGGAAACCTACTAAGAGAAAAGCAGGAAGGGGGAGGGGCTCTCGTGCTCTGGATTGGTTTCGATCATCAGCTTCCTCTTGCCTTTCACGTTAGAACATAATTATTCCACATAGACCTACGTCCTAAAGACAAACGGACCTCTGCGCCCTCCATCCCTCGTTACATCCATCCCCATCCACCCACCCACCATCCATCTATCCATCCCTCTGTTTATTCGTACTTCCATCAGTCCGTCCACCTACCCACCCACCATCCGTCCGTCTGTCCTTCCAGCTGTCCCCCCACCAAAGCCCCGCTCTGCACACCTCCTCTGTCTGTTTGTCTCCAGTGCCTGCACGCTGCCCGGCTTGGAGTAGTGGCTGCACCAGCTGGGTTCTCCGCTTTCACCCGTTCCTTACAAATACCCGCTGGGTGCCTTGTGTAGCCCACATGCTGCACCAGGTGCCGAGGTGTGCTGGTGTACAGAACTGAAGAAGTGCCCACCCTCTGGGAGATTCGTTTGTGAAATGCACGGCGTCCTAGCCCGTGACACGTGCAGAAGACGAAGGAGAAGCAGGGAGCGTGGAGGCCGTGTTGCTGGAGCTGGGGTGGGGAAGGCCTTGTGAGGAGGTAAAGAGCAAGTGCAAAGGCCCTGAGGCAGAAGCGTGCCCAGCTTGGCTGAAGGACGCAGGGAGCAGGGGTGCAGTAGGGGCAGCGAGCCGTGGGGTCACCTTCTGGTGGAGGAGAGACATTGGGGCAGGGCGAGTGCTGGGTGGGGTCAGCTGGGGATGCACCTTGAAGACCTGCAGGACTGCTGGGGTTGAGGTGGGGGCGTGGACCACAGAGCAAGAGAGAACAAAGGCGGACGTGGAGGATTTGGGCCTTAACGACAGAAGACTGCGTAGTTGCCAGCCCAGCAGGAGCAGCGGGTGTGGGGCACGTCAGCTCTACGGTGCCCTGGACGCCCGAGGGGGCTGCCACACCACCGCTGCTGAAGCCAGGGGAGACCAGGAGACGAGCTCCCCAGGAGGTGGGGGGCGGCCCAAGCCCCGGGGCCCAGGGCTGAGAGTCAAGGGGATGGGGGGCCTTGCCAGGGCCACGTCTGGTGCCTGGAGCCCCTTGGGGCAGGTGGCCCTGCTCTGAGCGCTGAAGTGGGGGCGGGGTGCTCATCGGGGAGGGGAGGGTGCAGATGGCAAGCGTAGGAGGGAAATGGGTGCGGGATGAGGGGCGTGGGGTCAGCAGGGCGTTTCGGATGGGAAGCAGCAGCTTCATCCTCTTGGCTGGGGGCTCAGGGGCCCGTCCACTCGGGTCCAGGGGTGACTGTGCCGGTGAGGGAGGGGCTGAGGGCTCTGGGTGTCCCCTCCCCCTTCCTCCCACTCCGCGAGGGCAGCAGGTAGCCAGGGAGAGGAGGAGGTCGTGGGCTTCAAGGCAGGGGGTGAGCCCAGCCCCGTGTGGATGTGGGGAGATCTGGGGGCCCTGGGCGGAGGCTTTGGATCCAGGGTCTGGAGTGTGGTCGCAGCCCGAGTAGGGGGTTGGCAGGTGCGGGCCCCTCCGCCGGCTCCTCCACGTGGCTGCACGTCTGGCTGCCCCCAGACCTCCCGGCGTGTCCCCTGCTCTATCCCCCGAGCCCCAGACCTGGCTGATTGGTTGGGGGTGCATTTCAGAGGCAGCTGTGAAATCTGACAAGCGGTCCCTGCAGACACGGCCTCTGGTTTCTGGAAAACCAATCACCTGCCTACGGCCTCTTGATTTCTCATTTGGGAGCCATCCTGACCCTCAGGCTGCCAGCGGGGCCCCTGAGCCACCCTCCGAGGCAGGGACGGCGGGGAGGCAGGCGCTGGCTGGCCGGCCTCCGGGCAGTGCTGGGCCGAGGGGTCTGCTGGGCCGGCTTTGCTGCAGGGCTCTGTGGCCAGGGCACTGGGACCGCCAGGCCTGGGCTCACCCCGGGGAGAGTGTGGATGGTGCAGACGTGCCAGCCGAGAAGGGCACCAGCCACCACCGGCCGCCCCGCCTTGGGCTGCCCTGATGAGCCGCCACGTGTGTCCGGGGGTCGGGGGAGAAGCCCCCCTTCGGAAGTCGGTGTTGCCCATTCTGTCAAAGCCAGTGGTGGGTGCCTCGGGCAGCCCCCTAGCTCGGGGCTGCAGCGCCGCCTCCAGGGACGTGGGGCTGCTGGCCCGAGGCCTGCGCCGAGACGCGAAGGTGTTTGAAGGCAGCGGGCAGCGTGTGGCCCGGGAATGGAGGGGTGGCCACGTCACGGCACAGCCCCCTGCGAGAGGCGGGCACTTGGACCAGGCTGCCGCCGCCCTCAGATCCCCCGCACCCCCCGACCCCCACCCAGGGACCCCCGCCTCAGTACCCTGCCCGGGGCTCCAGGCCCTTCTGGGGAGCTGGGTGTGCAATGCAGGTGAATAAGTGCGTTTGGGGTGAGGGAAGTCACCTCCCACCCCGTGTCCTGGGGCAGAGCTGGGGCCGGACCCGAGAAGACGTGCCAGCTCTGCAAGGTGGGCCGGGCTCAGGGCCTCCTCACCCTGCCGATGGGGCTGCGTGGCTGAGGGCAGGGGTTCTTCTCAAAATACTTTCCTATCTTTTTAGAAGAAAAATAATTCACTTCCTCTAGGATGCTTTTAAAAATAATTAGTCTCTGAAGACATGGCTGTCTGGCTTGTCTTGTGGGAAGGGGCGGCTCTGGGGGTGGGATTGCTGCCCGCTGGGGGACATGGGAGAGAAGGAAACACTTTTCTTCCTTGCAGTCTGTAAACTGTCTGGAGAGCTTCAAAGTTGGAGAAACCATAAAAAAGAAAATAAGAAATAACAGAAAGTGAGGTTGCCATGGAAACCGTCCTCTCCCGCCCTAGCCCGCCAGTGCTGGCACCGGGGCGTGGAAAAAGCTCGCAGGGCTGGCCGGGGCTCCCACCAGGAATGCGGCCGCAGCTGAGGGGGGCGCGGGAGTCGGCTCCCACCGTCAGGGAACATTCCAGCACCCGGGGTGGAAAACAGGCCACCTCCCTGGCTGCGCTCTACCCTCCGGCTCGGGCCAGCCTGGGGGCTGCGGACGCCCCGCGTTCCTGGGGCGGGACGAGAAAGGGCCTCTGGGGCTGGCAGGAATTTGCTTGACCTTGAGTCAGTTCCTTCAGAAGAAGCCACGGTTCTGGGGGTCCTGGGGGCCAGCTCGGGCCACTGGGAGGGGGCCCGCATTCCGCAGCCGGGCACCGGGCCTCCCTGGCCGGCCTGGAGGAAAACGGTGCATGGCAACGCCGCAGTGTTTCCAAGCAGCCCGGTTTCTAGGTGTTCCCGGGAACACGCAGCCACACCAGCCGCGGCCAAGGGCGCCGGCGGGGGAGCCGGCGAGAGCTCAGTGGGCAGCGGCCGCAGAGCCGGGCCCCAGCCCTCATCTGACCTTGTTCCTGAGGCCCTTCTCCCAGCAGATGGGAGAGGGCCTGGCCAGGGGCCCCCTTGCCGGCCTCGGAAACTACCCAAGGCCCAGCCCAACCGCCACGTGGTCCCACCGTGGGCCCGGCGCCCGGCCGAGCCTGGCCTGGCTTGACCCACATCTCAGAGATTCGACCGTCCACCTGGCTTTGCCCCTCACAGCCTGGCAGTCCATCCGGTCCCTTGCTGGCTTCTCCCAGCTGGTGCACGGGGACACGCTCTCTGTCTAAGCTCGCCACCTCTTTGGGCGCACGCGAGGGTTCTGGGGTCCTGTTGGGGGTGACCTCGGGGCTGGCCCTGTTGGCCAGTTGGCAGGAGTGTGTAGCTGTTGTTAGGATGGCCAGTGCCAGCTCAGAGAGCCAGGCGGGGGCACCGCCTGGAACCCCAGCGCTGCCCGTGCACGGGGGCCTTTCCGGCTGAGGCCACCAGCAGGGCTCGCTAACACTCCCAGCTGCACGAGGGGTCGGGGCGGGGGGCACACCTGGAGGCCTGCCTGCCTTCTGACCAGGACCCCAGACGGAACCAGGGACTTTCGCCTTGGCCGAGGGGACGGGGAGGTGCCCTGCTGGCACGCACAGTCCTTGCAAGGGACTGAGCCTTGGGAGGGGCTTGGTGAGGACCCTCGGCTGGTTGCCCCTCCACCTGCCCAGGCCCCTCTTGGTGCTGCCTCGGGGGTGCCCAGAGACCCTTGTTGGGGGCACCTCGTGCAACCCAAGGCCCATCCGGAGCCCTGGGAGCTGCCCTTTCTGATGAGGTGTTTGGAGGTCGACACAAATGACTCATTCGGATCGTGGAGTGACAGCCGGAGATGCCCCACCTGGCCGTGTCCGCCACTGCCCGCCTACCTGGGAAGGCCGCTGCTGCCAGCTCTGCTGTGACCACGCTGTCAGGCCTGTGGGGAGGAGAGGAGAAGGCCCTGGAAGGCACTGCCCGGGTCCCCCGCATCCGGGCCTGAGGACAGCGGAAGCCTCGGGCCCACCCTCGCGTGGCCATCCTGTCCCCCCAGGCCCATCGCTGCCTCTGAGGGGCAGTGTGCACCAGCCCCTCTCCGCTGTGCCTGCACCTGGAGGGGGGTCCCTGCGAGCCCTGGGACCTGGGTCTCCGGCCCTCAGCCCCCAAACCTTGCCGTCCGATCCCAAACGCGCCCACAGACGGATGGAGCCAGAGCTGGAGCCAGACAAACCCAGTCCCAGCCCCACTGCGGGCGCTGCCCGTGTAGAATCCAGGGGCTGCTCTGAAAAGTGGGCGTCAGAGCTGCGCCGAGGCCTCACGGAGGTGCGGAGTCTGGGGAGGACACAGGAGCTGCGTTTATTTCCCAGCGAGAAGTGACAAGCGGCAGCTGGGACTCAGGGGGTCTGGGGCCATGGGCGCTGGTGTCCCCTCGTGAGGCAGGAGAGAAAAGGCAGCGGGTGAAGACAGGAGGTCGCGGGGGTCCCAGGGGCCACAGCTGTTGAGCCCCGAGGCCCAGTCCAACGTTTCCGTCTCGACCATGCAGGCTTCTGCTCTGCACTGAGTGATGGGCTCACCCCGCCTGCCCGCAGGGGAGGGCCACCTGCCCAGGAGGACCACCTGGGCTTCACCTCCAGGGAAGGGCAGGGCACTGTGCCCCGGCTGAGCCCTGACTGCACCCTCCGTTTCTGCCCGGCCTCGTCCACGCATCCTTGGGGGACAAGGGAGCCGGTGCCGTGTGGACGGCAACCCTGAATCCTTGGGCTGCTGGAGCTACAGAGTCCCGGGTGCCACAGGCTGGGCTTTGCCCTGACGTACCCCCCAAAGGGACTTAGGGGAGTGGGCGGGCTCCCCCCACCCCTGCCCTCTGTGGCTGGCGGTTCCCTGTCATCAGAGCCTGGGCAGAGCATGGGGGCTCCTGGCACATGCTTGGTGACCCACCAGGTTCTGACCCCTTGCCAAGCTTCCATACCTCAAGCGTGGTTTGGGTGATAAAAAATTAAAGACAAAAGATTTTAAAATTACTTCATTTCCAGTGGGGGAAAATGGGCCTTGGCTCGGACCCAGGAGCCGCGTTAAAGATTCTGAAGTGCGGGTATTCAGCTCTAAGAATAACCAGAGCCTGTCAGGCTGCCAGCTTTAAGAGAAATAAACGGGGTTACAAGAACCCTGAGAGTTTTTACAGAACCCTCAGGGCTTCGAGAAAACAGAGGCAGAGCCAGGAAGGAGCCAGCGGATTAGCTGACGGTTCTGGTAGACCCGAGGGCTCGGGGCCTGGCCCTGTGGAGGCAGGTGCAGCTGCAGCCCAGGCGGTGTGTGGGGTGGAGGTTGTGTCTGAGCCCAGAAACGCTGACGAGGCGCCCACTGTGTGCACAGCGCTGGAATCAGGAGGGCTCAGAGCCGGGATACTAACGGACTTCCTCTCGGAATCCACCTGGACTCCAGGTCAGTGGGAAAGCGTGCGTGGGGTCAGTGGGGAGACCCGTGACCCAGGTTTGGGGGGGATGGGGATGGGGCGGGATGTGGGAGGGGCCGAGTGCACCCGAGGTCCTGCAGGCCCCCATCCAAGGCCTTCCTTCCGTCTGCGGCTGGTGTCCTCGTCTCCATGCTTCTTGTGCTCAGGGTTCTCGAGTGTCTGAGATCTGTGCATTCATAGTTGTCATCAAATTTGAAAACATTTTGTTTGTTTGTTTTTTTTGTGGTACGCGGGCCTCTCACTGTCGCGGCCTCTCCCACTGCGGAGCACAGGCTCCGGACGCGCAGGCTCAGCGGCCACGGCTCACGGGCCCAGCCGCTCCGCGGTACGTGGGATCTTCCCAGACCCGGGCACGAACCCGCGTCCCCTGTATCGGCAGGCGGACCCTCAACCACTGCGCCACTGGGGAAGCCCAGATTTGAAAACATTTTGGCCATAATTTCTTCAAATATGTTTTCCATCTCCTCCTTGCCCCATCACTTTGGAAGCTCCGATTCTGTGTACGCGTTTGGCCTCTTGAAGTCATCTCAGGGTTTAATAATCAAGATTTGCTTACCGTGTCCGGTCTTGTCTTGCTCTGGGTTTCATCTGGGATGGCCGTGTCTTCAAGCCCACTCGCCCACTGCGTGGCCATTACCCCTCCGTCAGACATCGCAGTTTCAATCTCCAGACGTTTGGTTCAGCCTTTTCAACCTTCCATGTTCCATCAGTTATCACCGGTCCAGTGTCCGTGCCTATGAGTTCTTTCACTTGTGTCGTCCAGGATCAGTTTTGATGGACTGATTTTTCTCGTCGTTACGGGTTGTGCTTTCCTGCATTCTCTGTGTGCCCGGTAATCTTTGATGAGAAGCTAGACATCGTGGGTTTTACCTTCTTGGGTGCCGGATGCTTTTGTATTCTTGTAAATATCCTTGGTGCTGTTACATTACTTAGAAACAGTGCGATCCTCTTGGGTCTTGCTTTTAAGGTTCATTCGGTGGGGTTTAAGGTAGGACCCTTGTGAGTACCAACGCCCCATGAATTTGGAGGTCTTCTGGCCCGGCTGTTGGAACGAGCCCGCACTTCTCACAGCCCGTGTGAGCTCTGGACCCGACTCCCTTTAACCTTCTTGGTGGGTCTTTCCTGGCCTCCTTTCCTCACGTGCACGGGCTGATCCGTGCTCTGCAAACTCTGGGGCTCTCTCCTCTCCGGGGCTCCGTCCTGTGAACTCTTGCTGCCTCGACTTTCCGGGCCTCCCATCTCCGTGTCTCCCCTCGGGGCACCCCTGAGCCTGCCTGGGTCCCCTGCCTGTGCCACAGCTGGACATCCTGGAGGCAGCGTGCTGGGGGACCTGAGGGCTCACCCCGATGGTTCAGCGTCATGGTTCCCCATTCCTCGACATCAGATGTACAATGTCTCGAGGACTGTTGTGTCTTGGATCTTGTCCAGTGTCCTGCTTGTTTACTTGTGGGAGGGCAAATCCAGTCCCTTGCATTCCATCTTGGCTGGAAGCAGAAGTCCGTTTCTGCATTTACAGACCAAACCGAGGCCTGGTGCCCAGACAGCACCAACTTGTCTTCCAGTGACCCTGCCTGAAGGGTGGGGCTCCTCAGGGGGAGGGCGACCTCGAGCTCCTGCTGCGTGGGGCTGTCCGTCCAGGGCCTTTGTCAGGCATCTTGACCTGACAGATGTGTCCCTGTGACACGAGGCCTGTAGTGAAGCTCCCCTGGTGGGTCCCCCCGAGTCCTCCACGAGGCCCAGGGGCCTCACCCTCTGCCTGCTCCAGTGGGACACGTGGTCAAGCTGGGCCTCCTGCGAGGGTCCCTGTCGGGCGCTCAGCTACCCAAGGGACCCGCCAGTCCGTTGGCTGTCCTCTTGGCACAGGTGGCCCCACGGCCATGCCTCTCCTTTCCGGAGGCCCTGAGAGTGTCCTGCCGGAGCTGGTGCGTCTCAGCACTGCACTGGGGTCACAAAGGCCCTAGGAATCTGCCCTGGATTTTCTCTGCTGAAATTACCGCGAGCACGTCTGATCCTAAACAGAGCTGTTGTCAAGGCGACACCCACTGAGCCTAGGTTGGGTTTGGGGCTACAGCCAAGCTCTGTGGCCCGTGGCTTCTCACTGCTTTTCCACGTGGCCCAGGTCAGGAGATCCAATGGGCAGAGGTGAGAAAAGTGATTGAATGAGAAGCTTGAGGCTGGTCGGCCAGACCCTGGCGAGCAGAGCACCTGCACACAGCCGGCTTTTTTGCGGGCAGCTGGCTGTAGGAGGCGCTGGGCATCGGGAGCCCCTGACCAGGTGCCCTGTGACCACGGGAGAAAGGGGCTCACGCTCTGGAGAGAACTGGGCCAGGCGTCTGCAGCAGCCCACGTGACCCGGGCCTGTCCACCCACAGACCCGCGGGGGATGGGCTGGGGTGCGGGCTCTGGGCGTGGTCAGACCTGCACCTGACCCTTGAGGCCATCTGTTTTCCAGTCTCTGGAGTGGACACGAGGGCATGGCGTGGGGTGTGGATCCCCGAGGCCTATCTGGGCATGGGGACCAGTCTTTGAGGCTGACCCGCTGCGAGAGCGTGGGGACCCCTTCCCGCGGCCTGGTCAGGGGACAGCCCCGGGCAGTCTGGGTCGAGGCCCAGGATCCCGGGGTTGGACGGGAGCGTCACGCCAGCACTCTTGGGATGTGCCGGCTGAGAGGGCCCAGTCAAGGCCCCAGTTCGGGAAAACTGTCGCCCTGAGGGTCTGCGGCCTGCAGAGAAGCCCGCCCAGGCTCCCCCGACCTGCGGCTCACGTGGGGCATGGGCCCCGGGGCTTCTCTGGCCCCCGCGGAGAGCCCATACGAAAGTTCCAAAATTAAAAGTCAGCTTGTCGCAGCACTGCGGCTGGCCCTGATGTGGGGCCGAGCCGGGAACTGTCGCTGCCTCCCTAGGACCCCCGAGAGACAGGGGGTCTCACGCAGTGCCGTGGGCTCTGGAGCAACAGCCCCAGGCACAGCCCCAGATTGGCACGTGCCTCCGGGCGGCTCCTCTCCCAGAGGCTCCTGTGCCCCGCGGGGCACCGCTGGGCAGTCAGCTCCAGGCCCTGGAAAGCCTGCAGGGTGTTTTCTGTTTGGGGGTGCCTGCTGAGGGGGTCCCTCGGCCAGGGGGATCGTGGGTGGTGCCCTGGGGGTCGGCGTGTGAAGGGTTAAGGGCTCTGTCGGGCCTCCAGCCTCCCCATCTGCCGTCGGGGTGATTCTTCCAGCCCTGCGTCAGGGGGGAAGCATCCCGCTCTGCTGTGGGGTGGGGCGGTCAGGGTGCCAGAGCTGCGCTTCCCGGCCAGCTGTTCCCGCCTGGCCCACACCTGCTCCGGTCTGTTATTCCTGTGGACAAGACGGGCTCACTTCTCAGTCTTTGAAAGTCTCTAAAGAAGTAAAGAACCTTCCGTTTCTCTCGTTTTCCATGAATGCCCACCCAGAGGAGCTCCCTGCCGAGGGCCGGGAAGGCAGAGGGCCCGTGGGCTTTGCCTCGGTCCTCACCTGGGGATCCTTTGGGTCATTCGAGATTCAGTTCTAAAGCATTTGCCTGTGGCCCCCTGGGCTGAGCCCCGTGTAGGACACGGAGTCGGGGGAGGGCTCCCAGAATTGGCCCCCAAAGGCCAGAGGGTATGGTGGGAGGCCTGGGGGTCCCGGGAGAGGCAGGCAGCCCCTGGCCTGTGGCCGTGGAGTTGCCCGTTTACTCCATCACGGGGGCCGAGGGGGCCCCGTCCCTGCCCTACGGCTGCAGGTGCGCCTCCCTCTTGTCTGCCCACCGTGGCCTCACCAAGCCGGGCCTGCCTGACTGGGCCCAGCACATTCAGGGTGCGGGGACCAGCGCTCGAGACAGGAACTGCTGACCCCGGTGGTTCCTGGACCGCGCCCCACCTCCCTCCAGGGCTGTCCTGGACTCGGCAGAGGAGGGGGGCCGGTGGGCGGAGGGGAGCCCAGGATGCAGGCTCAGGGAGAACGAGAGCCTGTCTTAGGGGCTCGGCGGTCACCGCGACCCTCTGCGGAGGTGGGGGGCTCTTGGACCGTGGGCTTCAACTGTCTATTCAAGTAGAAAATTGCCTCCATCTGCGTTGGCCTAATGACCGATTAAATGACTAATCACGGAAGCCTTAATGAAACCCGTTTTTCTCTGAGCGAGCAGGGTGTGTCGCTGTGTGTCAGGCTCCGGCTGGCCCTCCGCTGAGCAGTTCCGGGCAAGGTCAAGCGCAGCCACCGGGCTGATGGGGCTGCGGGCGCGTCGTCCTGTCACAGAGCCGGCATCCAGGATTTCTGGGGAAGATGCAGCCGGAGCCATGTGCTCCCCAATTCGGTGGAATTCTCCCGTGTGGCCGGGCAGGCTGACGGCCACGGCTCTGAAGTGGAGGATGTCTCGTGCAGCTGGCGCAGTCTCACGTCATTCAGGAACTGACAGGGCTCCGTGTCACGCTGTGAAATTCCGTAACGCGCCAGGAGTGTCTCCACAGGAATGCAGCGAGGCCTGCGGTGGAGACCACGCTCTCCCGGGAAGCAGCACGGCACAGGGCCGCCCTCCGCCTGGGGGGCAGGGGCCACCCTGTCCGCACGCCGTCCCCCCGGTCTGGCACTGCGGGGGCTGGGGACCAGGGCAGGCTCCCCTGACCGTGGTGGGGCAGCAACTCAGGAACCAGACTCTGAGGCGCAAAGAAGCCACGTATGCGATGGCCGGAAGGAGCCAGAGCCCCGTGGACGCAGGCCATTCATTCCCAGGGGAAGGGGAGGTCAAGGCGGCCACAGCCCCTGTACGACCCCCGGGACTCGGGCCCTCCCTTGTCGTCCACACGCAGGGCCCTTCCAGGCCGGAACCCTGCCGGGTGGGCGCGAACCCTGCCCGCTCCCTCCACAGGGCGGGGTCTGTGTGGTGAGGGGCCCCGGTGGGCTGGGCGCCCCTTCCCTGGACGGGCGTGCACCCCCAGGAGCAAATGGTCAGAGCGTGTCTGCGGAGGGGCTGGGGCCTAGTGGGCTGCCGGCTAGGCTCTGGGGAGGCCGCGACCCCCAGGCCGAGGGTGCCGGTACGCCCCAGCGGGACCCCTTCCCTCCACGGAAAGGCTTACTTTAGGGGGCACAGAGGTAATTTAATTAAACCTGAACGTTGTGCCAAACAGCAGGTGGTTCCCCTTGAACTTGCCGCCGTCACGTGAGATAAAGACCCGCTCGGCTCTGAGGCTGCAGGGCCTGCGTCACCCCAGCCCTCGTGGGGATGGAGAGGCACCTTGGCCACCCCGGCTACCGTTGGAACCCGCTAGATGGTGACGATGGGTGAAGCTAACAGGTGACGACGTGAGGTGTCCTGTAGCTCTGAGGGGTTACCAGGGGAGGACACGCAGGGGCCCTGGGGCAGGAGGGCAGGCAGGTGGCGGCTGAGTGGGGGGCCATGCGGGCTGTGGGCATGGCCGGGGCTGCTCTGAGGGTCAAGTGGCCCTGGGGCCGCAAGGTCAGCTCGCCCCGGGCCCAGCCCCACAGTCGGCCGCCTGGACCACTCCCGCGGGCCCCGGAAGCTGAGGAGCGCCGGCCTCCCCTTGGTCTCCTCCTGGGTCACCCCGGGTTGGGGCTTCTGAATTCAGCGGCTTCTTCCACCCTTCCTGGACCTTGGGGTCCGACACCTAGAGGCCAAAGCCTACAGGCCAGCCTGGAGGCTCACGGTCACGGCCAGGTGTCGGACGGCCCCAAACTCAGGGCCCTGTGGACGGGGTTTTGGGGGAAACGGGAAGGGTTTCCAGCGTTGCTTGCTGCGCACTTGCCAACCAGAGGTGAGGGCGAGGGCTGGGCTGTACCCGCCAGGCATCCACGTACCCCGTCTCGCTCCCGTGAAGACTGTTGGTACCTCAAGGAACCTCGTCTGCAGGCAGGTGTTTGCCAGTTGGCCCGAGATTCGGAACAAGCAGGAGACAGTCGTGGTGGTTTGCGGTCAGCTTCTGTCAATACCTGTGTCTTTAGCAGGAGTGACGGACACGTCTGAGAGAGGAACCACCCCGGCGGGGGGTACGGCGACTCTGGGGTTTGCTGCGGGGGGTGGGGGGGCGGAGAGGGAGCGGGGAGAGCCTCGTCTGGGGTGGCCCTGGCAGGGCCTTGGCAGCCTTGGGCTGTACCAGGAGTGACCGGTGGTCTGTGCCCCCTGGGGTTGCCACAGGGTGAGACCTGCGGGCGGCCCCCATGCTGGCCTCTCCCAGGCTTTGCCTCCTTCTGCCCCCCCCCCCCAGCCCTCCCCCCGCCCCCAGGGCTGGGAGGCAGACTGTCAACAAACAAATGCGGAAACGCGGATGGTGACACAGGACGGGCTTGGCTTTGCTGGACGGGGGACGGCCCTGTGGCCTCTGCGTTTGCCTGAGCCAGCCCGGTGGGGTGGGGGGCCGGCGGGAGACCCGACTGGCCCTGCACTCCGTCTTGGCGTCTGGGTCAGGCCCTGCAGGCCAGCTGCCCATGACAGAAAGAGGGGTCCCCCAGCCGACCGTGGTGGCTCCATGGTGGCCCTGGTGGGGGTGGGAACCGCCGTGTGTTGCTGGTGAGACCGTTTGGGGCAGAGGGCACTAAGGACTCAGGAGGCCCCGCCGGCTGCAGGGGCCCACGTGCCCCTTCTCCCCCGCCCCCCGCCCCCTGTGGGTCTGTTATTCACAAGCCAGAGCCCCAGCCTGGGACCTGGCCGCCGGGTGGGGCCTCGAAAGGCATCAGGAGGAGGTGTCACTTTGCCCCGGTCACGTAGCGGGGAGCCCTGTGCAAACGCTGTGTCTCCTGACGGGTGGGGACAGTGGGCCCAGCGGGAACCGAATGTCCGCGGCTCTGCGGGAATTCTCAGCGCAAACCCGGAGGCCCAGGTGCTTCTGACTTGCCAGAGCCGGCTGCTGGAGAGGATGGGTTTCTTAGAAGTCCCAAAGGTGGGCTTTTGGGTCCAGAGGCAGGTGTGGAGGCTGGCACAGGGCACTGAACAAGCGTGAGGAAGTGGTGGTGGGCAGGGACCAGGACGGCCCGCGTCCCATAACGTGGAGCAGGAGGTGCTGGGGACCTCCGGCCGGTCCCCGCCTCTTCCCTGTATGGGGTCGGGGACCACACAGACCCAGAGTAGGTCGGGGACTCGGGGGCACAGAGCTGGGGCCCTGGAGGAAGCCTTGAGGCCAATGCCCGTCAGTACAGGGCATCTGGGCAGTGGGAGTGTTGGGGTCTGTTGGGGGAAAGGATCTCACGGCTGCAGGAACTGGCCCCGGGGCCTGGGAGGTGGACGCAGGCCAGGCAGGTGGGCTCGGGCCGGGGCGCTGGGGCCAGGTCGGGGTTTGCCTGTCCACACTGGCACGTGTCTTTAACCGCGGCAGCTCCAGTCCCCGTGGGGAGCTCTGCATACGGGGCCCTGCCCCTCCACAGCTGGCCCGGCTGAGGGGGTGGCCCAGGAGCTGTGGGAGAATTCAGGATTAAAAATATCTCTCCGGGGTTTCTATATTCGGAGAACAAGCTCAGATGGGGCTCCCCAGGGAGAATGGGCCAGGCCTCACACTCGGGCCAACACGTGGGCACGGAGCAGTATAAGATGCAGACGTGCCCTCCTGGGGTGGTACCCACGCTAGCGGAGGACATTGCATTGCAAGAGCTTGGAAAGCCCTCAGCAGGGCCGGCCTGTGGGAGGAGGTGGCCGCTCCCCCGTCTTCTCAGAAGAATTGGACGGTGAGAAGCTTCTTTTTGCTGAAATCAGACGTTTCCACATCAACCTCAGCTGCCGGGTTGCCACAGTTACCAAATCAAGCACCAGTTCTGCCCTGAGCGTCTGGGTGTGTGCCCAGTTATGTGAGTTATTCCTGGGGTGTTTCAGCCTCTGGCTTGCACGTGTGTTCCCGAGATCGAAACACTGGGCAACGTGGGGTCTCGTGTCTCACAGGATCTTGCCTGTTTGTTTTGTTCTGTTTTGAGTCTGTGCTTCTCCGGTTATCAGTGAGCTTCATATTTAATTCACAAACCATGACTCAGAACGACACAGAAGGATGGCCCCTTCTGCTGGAAATGGCGCACCCCCCGCGCCCCTTGGCGAGTGGGATCGAAGGCCTGTCAGCCTGCCGACCCCGTGCCAGCCTCCAGGTGTCCCGGCCCGTCCCACACCCGCTGGCGCCACCGATGAGCAAGCCGATCGCTGGGGGCGTCGGCGGCTGCAGCATCTCAGGGCGGTGCTGCGGACCCCCTGCCCATCTGTCCTGCGTTTCTCCTTTTCCTAGAGTTTTGTGGCTGCGTCTGTGCCCACGGGCCTCTGCTCTTGTGTGGCTATTTCAACGTGTGCCGCGGGCTGGCGGCGAGAGGCTTCCACGGCACTCCGACCTTGGCTCCCGTGGCTGGCAAGCCTCACGCTCGGGTCAGAGGCCGGGCCTTGGTGGCAGGCGAGCGTCTCGGAGGGCCTGGCACCCCCCCCCCCGGCCCCTCAGGGGCCATGTCCTCCCTCCCCGCCCACCCGGGGCCCGGCTGCCTGTCTCGGGAAGGAGGGCTCCTATCTTTCAGGAGCGGTGATTGGATTCTCCGGGTCTCACGGCCCAGTTGCCAGCCCGGGTGTGCTCCGTGCGGCCACACCTCATAGGTTCCACCCGTGAAGGGGGCCCCAGGTGGCGGGGCGCTGGCGGCTCCGTGGAGGGCCACCCGGCGCTCAGGACTCCCAGGCGCTCGGGTCTGGAGCGGGGCTGAGGGTCAGTCCCACCCGAGCCTCTGGGGCTGGTCTGTTTGGCTTGGTGGAGGCGGGTGAGGGGCTCCCAGGAAGTTCCTCTGGAATCCAGCCTCCCTCCTGCGGGGCAGGGTCAGCGCTGCAGGGAGCGTGTGTCTGAGAAGGAACAGCAGAGGGTGTCCCCTCGCCTCCCCACACAGCCCTGCCCACTGTGTCAGACAGAAACCCCAGCTCAGCCTGGGCGAGCCGCGGTCTCCGGGCCTGTAGGATGGGCGTGTGGCGGCCTGAGCGGCCGTGCGGGGCGGGGAGGGACGTGGGGAGACGAAGCGCCAGCCCGTGGCGCCCGCCCACCCGCCTGAGGGCCCGGCTCCCCGCCCAGTGGCCCCGGCGTCTGTCCACTCGCTGGAGCGTCCCGCAGGCCCCGTGAGGAAGTATCCCCTGTGACCGCTCTGCTCCACCCCCACTGCCCCATCCCAGGCGAGGCCTTCGGTACTGCAGGGACATCGCCGTCCTGGACCAGGCCCCGGGCTCCCCTCGCCCCGGGCCACGGAAGCATGTGTGATTCCAGGGCAGACAGATGTCTCGCTCGCGGCCTCCGTGCCCAGGCCTGGGGACACCGGGCAGGCGGGTGGAGAAGGGCCCCCGTCCTCGAACGCACACACCTGCGAGGCCCTGCCTGTGGCCCAGCTGATGGGGAGGCCAGACCGAGCCCCCAGGCGCCCGTGAGTGGGGTCGACCTCTCCTACCTGCTGTCTCCTGGTGGGGCCCGCACTGTGGGCGTCGTTCTCCCGCGGCCCAGGCCTCGGGGCCTGCTGCCGGCCTTATAGAAGGAGCGGGTGGGGCTCCGAGGGCCCCCCGCGCTGGCCTCAGTGTCTGAGCCTCGTGGGGCTCTCCCGCCTCACCTCGCGGAGGCTGTCCAGGAGCAGGATGGGGTGGTACCCGGGTGGAGGGGCCCGAGGCGGACGTCAGAGAGCTGGGTGCAGCTTCGCTCTGCTCGCCGGCGGCCCTCAGGGCAGCGGGGCTTGTGTCCCCCAGCGGAGGGGAAAGAGGTTTTCTAGAAAAATGAAGAATGAGAAGGCCCTTTAAGTGCCACAAAGCAAAAGTCGGAAGCGTGACTTGTGTGGCTGCGGTGGTCGGGCCACGTGGGGGCCTGGCCCTACTGCCCGGCGTGGGGCCACGTGGCCCTCCCTAGGCAGGGCCAGGCCAGGGCCAGTGAGACAGAGCAGGCTCCGTGGCTGGTACGCTTCGGGGGCCACAGCCCTTTGACGCCCCTTCATCTGGGGTCCGCTACCAGGCCTGGCCGGCTATGCTCTGGGGCTGGGAGGGTCTCCTGTCACGAGGCCCCCGCCGGCTGAGGCCCGGGCTGCCCGGGGCAGGCCCGGGCAGGCCGCAGGCCAGAGGCCTCGTGCTCGGCCAGGCAGAGCCCAGCGCCCGCTTCTGAACAGTGTGGCCAGAGGACATTCCTGCTTGCCGACGGCTTCCCGGTGCGGGTGATGTCAGACCGCACCCGTGACGGCGAGGGGCATGGGTGGGGCTGCAGCCGCCCCCCCAGGAGACCCTGGAGCCCTCCAGTGCTGGGGAGTGTCAGCGGGCTGGGCTCGGCCTGCCTGTCCTGCAGCGGGTGCCCCCCGGACTGCTGCTCTCCCCGGCTTCCTCCATCCCTCCTCCACCTGGGGCCCCAAGGGGCGAGGGCGACGGGGAGCGTTTCCCCTAGCAGGCCCGCCCCCACGCTCCGGCGGCTCACAGACGGGTTCAGCCCAGCCCCGCACCTCCACACTCGGCCGTTTCTGCACAGAGGCCGGCAGCTGAGCTTCCAGGGGACTCTGCAATGTGGCGTTGGTGCAGGGTCACCCCAGGACCGTCCCCAAAACAGGCCCATCAGGCCCGCTGTCCTGTGGGGGCAGGACTCAGGGCTCTGCTGCCCACCCTCTGTCCATGCACACCCGTGGGGAGGAGCCTCAGGGAGGTGGCTGGACGCTCCTGCCAGTGGAGTCTGCAGGGTGGACCCTTCTTCGGCCCCCCTTGGTGGGGGGGCCCCTGGGTGAGTGGAGGGGTGTTTCTCATCCATATGCTCTGGATGGGGCCCTGGGGCTGCAGGCATTAACGCGCCTTCCCTGGAGCCCAGCTTCTGCAGGGAGAGGTGGAGACGGGTCCCAGAAGAATTTCCAAATTACAGGTGGGGAATTATTTCTCTCGGAGGTGTCTTCATCTCATCGTCATGGCACATTATGAAAAGGAAAGTCTTCCCTTCCACAAGGACGTTCTCTGCTAACGTCCTCTCCTCAGTAGCTTCTGCGGCCCTCACGCTATTTACGTCCTGGGCAACGACAGGAGCTGTGCTGCTGACAGCACCGTTTCCATTTCTTAACGCACCGCCAGCTTCCACGTGACTTCACGAGGCGCTGACTTCTCCTGCCTCTTTTATCAGCACCTCTGGACAATAGAGACCCTGCGCTGTGCTCTGACAAGGTGACCGTGCTAGTGACGCCAGGCGGAGCTGGGCTGGCCGGGGCCGCCGTCCCTCCCGGAGAAGTAACCTCAGACCTGGGCCCGCAAGACGCCACTGCCAGGGGCTGGGGGCCGGGGGCCGGGGGGTGGGCTGGGGGACGGTCCACACCCAGCCTGAGCTGCCGCCCCCCGGCTCTGGGTGCCAACAGGGCTGTCGGAAGAGGCCCGTCCTCCCGACCATCACAGGCAGCCTCGGAGCCCGGGTCTCGGAAACCAACGGGGTGGACAAGGCGGGGAGAGGGCGTGGTGAACCCGATGGCGGCTCAGGACCGCCTCCATCTCGGCCACGAGGGCGGGCATTCCCGACCCCCGGGACGTGCCACGCGCCGTCCAGGGACAGAAGAGCAGGGCGCTCCAAGACTCGGCACGAAATGGCTTAAACCCCAGAGGCAGCTGTGTCTGCAGTCCTGGGAGGGAATCTTCCTAGATTCAGGTGCATTTGGACCCTGGCCTGGGACGGGGGCTGGGAAGTGCATCTGACCCCAGTGGACGGCCCCACAGGGGAAGGAGGGGCAGGCGGCGGGGTAGCCTTTGGAATTGGGATCCTGGACACAGGAGACTGAGGGGTGCCCATCCCCACAAACACACGCTGCCCGTGCTGGACACCAGGCCACTTCCTGCCGCCTCCACTCGCCGGCCTCATCTGCTCAGGGGGAACCGCCCCAATCTGCCCACCGCCTTCTGGGGATGGGCACCCAGTCCAGGCGCTTGAGCCAGCAGCCGGGGCAGCCTCCATGCCCGCCCCCCGCACCCCTCCCCGCGCCTCATCTGCTCTCAGCAGCCCCAGCGACGCCAGCTCTGCTACAGATACTTTCGACTCTGAACCACCATGCTCTCCGTGCCCACCGCGACCTCGCGGGCCCCAGCACTGCCCGCCTGCTGCCAGCTCTGCCCTCGGTGGGACTCCAGGGTCCTCCTCGCCCTTCGACCTGCTCTCCATGGAGCCAGGCCGCTGCCCCCGCTGCCCCCAGAGCACAGTCCGGCCGGGCCCCGCTCAGCCCCGCTCGCTGACCCCCGTCTCGGACGTGCTCCCTGCCACCTCCTCCGTCTTGGCCGGATGGTGGCTTCCTGGCCCATCCACTGGGTCACTCGGCTTCTGTCGGCTCTGCTGTGTGATGTCCAAGCCTGCAGAGCCTCCCTGGGGACAGGTCAGCCAGCCATTCTCCTGGCCGAGTTTGCACGGACTCCGTGGGCCCTGAGGATGCCACGTAAGAGGAAGAAACGCCCTCACCCCCTATGCTCCAGAGAGGACAGTGTTCCTGGGGGGAGGGGTCCCGCCTCGGCCTCCAGGGCCCTTGGCGCTGCTCCTGGTGCATCGCTGGGTCCTCCCCAGCCAGGCGGCCCTGTGAGCAGATGCGGGACTCCAGATCTGGGGAGTGACTTCTGAAGCCTTTATGTCGATTTTAATTACAACAATTATGGCTTTATCAGCAAGATAAAGGTCACTGCTGGCCAGGGAGATCAGGCAGCTTGTCCTCTCCGGGAGAGAAATGCCAATTAATTATCTTTTTACAGCCGACTCAGTTAGACTCCCTAATCACCTGTGTAGGACGCAGAGGCGAGAGGTGCAGAGACCTCGTGCAGGCCCGGCTGTTACCCGGGGGAGAGCCAGCTCTAGGCCGGATGTTTCCTCCATTTGCGAGACTCAAACCCCTAAGAGGTTATCAGCCCGAAGCGGACAAGCCATCTTGTCTGTTGGTGACTAGACACACCGCGCCAGCCTTCAGGGCAGACTCCATCAGCGAGGGGCTGGCGGGTTACAGAGACAGGGACACACGAGCACCTGGGAAGCCACTGAAGCAGGGAGGTCCATGCAGGGAGGACACGTGGGCCCTGGGTCTCGATGACCGGGGGTCGGGGAAGGCATCCTTTAGGGCTGTGCATGGCCAGGTGGGCACCCTCGGGCCCCTTCTCCAGCCGCCCAGGCCCCTGGCGAGGGCCCCCTCTGGGCTGCGTGCCAGCCCCCCGACCCCCGTTTGTCCAGTGGGTGCACACAGCTCTGCTGTGGCCTGGGGTCTGGCCTGGAGGGTCTCTCATCAGCCGGGTGCAGGCAGAGAGGGCATGGGGGCATTTGTACTGGGCTCCCCTGCCACCAGGCCTGCAGACCTCTGTCCAGAGTCCCCTATGCTGTCTCCCCACGTGGCATGCGTGTGTACACACAGGCACACGTGTGCACATGTCCCGACTCTCACACTCCCCTGCCCAGGGAGGTCTCCAGCCCCAGGGCCACTGCCCGTGCACCCCAGACGGAGCCACCCCTCACGGACCAGGCCTTGGTCCCGTTGGTGGTGTCTGCCTCAGAGGGCTTCCTAACATCTGGCAAAAACCTCTGAGGGACGGCTCCCCAGCCCTGCCACGGTTCCTGGAGGCTGGAGACGGGAGGAAAAAGAGGAGGTGCACCCCCCACTCACTGGATCCTGTCTGGGGCTCCTCCACGTGCGTTTGGCGAACCAGCCAGAAGGTGTGCTCTGCATGTCTGGACGGGCTCCCCCTACACTCGTTCTGGCGTCCGCGTCCTGCAGAGCTGTCCCAGTGGCACTTCCCACGCAGCGGACCCCATGGGCAGGGGCTCCCCTCAGCAGTGGATGCGTGTGTCCTGCCCAGGGAGATAAGAGTGACAGAAATGCCTGCAGCGGGGTAAGTGCAGCTCCGAGCTGCTGACATCTAACGGGTCAGCCTACCCTATTGGCTGACGGGGTGAGCGGTGTGGCTGGGAGACCCGAGTGCGCCCTGAGCCCCACAGGTGACCAGAGGCGGAGCAAGGACCCCTTGACCCTCCCACTCCTGCCCTCCTGACCCTGGAGCTGGGAATCACATCTGGCGCCCGTGAACCATTTGGTACAAGGAGATGGTCCAGGCCAGGAGGAGGTAAGAAAGGCCACAGCTGCCTGCTCAAAACCCTGCAGGTGTGTCCGTTTGGAGCCCGCAGGGACCAGAGTGGATGGGCTACTGTCCCCCAGGCGTGGCCGGACATCCTCCAGGAGTCCTGCCTTCTCACCCCACCTGGCACCCTCTGGACAGCTCAACCCATCTAAGATCCTGCTGCAAGCGTCCTACACCAAGTGGGGATTGTTTCTGTTACAGAAAAACGAAGCCAGGCTCCTCGAGAAAGAACACAGGAAGCGAGTGCTAGGTCTGCAGCTGAGTGATGCCCCGGCTTCCCTGCTCCAGCCCTTCATGCTGCCTCTGCCCCCAGGGGCTCAGGGCCCTCACACCCAATTCCTGCCCAGTTCTCATTCCCCCTTTCATCCACGCTGCCACACAAGAGTCCCTCCCAACCTGCGTCAGACTCAGGGGCCTCTTCCATCTCCTCCTGGCTCCTCCCAACCTCCCAGGGCCCCATCTGCCTGTGCTTC